>NC_142521.1:17955000-18060000 GCF_964205215.1 Stylophora pistillata | reverse complement strand
CAAGACTTGAACACAGTTTCCATGAATTGAATTGTTCAAAACTGACCAGGGCCATAGCTGACTCCTTCAGTTTGCTTATTATGGTCATCTTTTCGTTTTTTAAGGCCCCTAATCACTTTGCGTCGCTTCTTGGTAGTAGCTTTGCTTTTATGTTGCGCAATATTAACTCTAAGCTGGTCTTGGAGTCTGCAACCCTCCTCGGTATATTTGCCAGAAGGAATACCAAGGGCTTGGAAAAGCTTAATAATACTCATTGAACCAATATTAAAATAAGAAACAGCATCATAAAGTCCTAATTCTAATGTCTCCCTTCCAACATAAATTTCTTTTGGAATCCTTTGCCATACCATGCCATTCAAAGACTCATTTTGATTTTGTGTCTTGCCATGTAAGCACTTCTGCAATAAGTTGTTCTCACTAAGTCGAATATATTCAGGCTTTAGCTTGGCAATAACAGGTAAAGGAAGGCCAGGTCCATGCTTAAAGAGATTCGTATGGTTGGCTTTGTCCTTTTGATACTTGCACCAACTTGCACTACCTGTTGGGCAGTGGTCATGAAGTGGGCGTGCCTCACTTGAGGCACAATGCATGAGGCTAGCATGGATAGCTTTCTTCATTCCAGCCAAATTTCCAACATTGCACCTTATGGCAATGCCATAATAGTTCTGCAGTTTATCAATTAGACTATCTGTGAGTTTCCCTCTGCCTCCAAGGCCTGGATTGTCACGTTTTAATTTGCGAAGTGCAGTTCCAACCCTCTTCTGCACATGACCAATGCATTCTTTCTTTTCCACTAAAATTCCAGCATCTTGATAAATATTCTTTATCCTGGAAAAACTCTTGCTGTCCCCATCCCCATAAAATTCAGTGTACCTGAGATTGTGCAGCTCAACAGACCTTTGAAATATGCGCTCTGCACCCTCTGGTTCCATAGCAGGTGCTGATCCCTGGAAATTTGACTTGCAAGTGGTGTGATCAGCTCTCCACATCTGATATTCGAGAGAATTCTTGTCCATTTGTTCATGCCGCTCACACTGTTTGCATCCTTGGCTTAGGGCCTCCACATCAAGAACCTTTCCTGTGTCCATAGATATGACAGTCACACAACCATTGCGTGACGAGTAGCCTCTCTTTTGCCATGTTCCGTCACAAGAAACACCACAGTTCACAGGTAGACCTTCAGAAGAATTTACATCCTTCTTGAGAGATAAAACTTCTTCTCCTGCCTTTTTCATTGTTTCCTTTGCAATCGCTTTCATGTGACGGCCGATTACGCGCGAGTTGCTGAGGAAAGCTTTCTCATTTGGAGGTGGAGGCATGTTCATAATTGTGCAGAATTTCCTTGCACCAGCATAACCCTTTCCAAGAGTTCTCATACCATAAACGATTCGCCGATTTACTTCAAAACTCTTTCCTTGCTTTTTTGATGTGCAAAATGAATGTTTCCATCCACACTGCTCGCACAGCAAACGCAAAGTTGACGCACATCCCTTCCGTTTCAAATTATCTTCCATAAACAAAAGACTGAAATCGCCGCATTCGCCACAACGTAGCAAAGAAAAAACGGACGATAGCACCTCCATATCACAGAACCTGAACCCTGTAATGGATGGACTGGTTTCCTCTTTATCTACCTTGATCAGCTTAGGCTTGGGTTTGTCTTCTTGGGAAGTTGATTGAAGCTTTCGATACGAAGCCGAAGATTCCTTCGCTTCGCTCTGATCATGTGAAATGCCGTCTGTGGATTCACGTATCCCACTCGAAGCGCTTTCGACAACAATCGACTCTTCTTCGTTAATTCTTGGACTATTTGAAAAGCGATTTCCATAAAATTTGCGCTTCTTGCGTCTCTGAGACGAAAATTTCGGCATTTTGATGATTGAAGCTCTCTCACTTGCGAAAATTCACTACTGAATGATTGATAATAACGGCTGTTCACCGAAATATATCAAAACGAGGCTGAAAGTCATTGTTGGGCCCCAGTCTCCCAATAGCTTACTCAAGACGCAATCAGCTTGCTTTGATCTGGGAGGAAATCGCACTTTTAGGCCCTAAAAGGACGCATTTAAAAATGCGTTTCCATGGCAACGGAACAACAGTGCCTTAGAAATTGCATTTTATTACTATTTCCTGACAAATTATTCACAAAAAGACATTTGGGGCTATTAAACAAAAGCCTTTAGAAGTGAAATCGAATGGAAAAAAAATAGACTCATTTTCAACAAAAATTGCATTTTTTTTTGTATCGTACCCCTTAAATATTAAGTTTTAGTGAGACATTATTGCGACCTCGTGCGTTGTGGCCTCGTGCGTTGTGGCCTCGTGCGCTGTCGCTAAAAAGAGAGTCGATGCGAGTTTTGTGCGATAGAGTTATTTGCGATAAAGTTATCTGCGATCATTTGCGACTTCTGGTTAATGAGGCGTACAGAGAGGACAATCGGTAAGCGTATTTTTCTCTCACCTTGTTGTTTTCGTTTATTATTATGATTGATTATTGTTAGGGTTTATGCGCTCGACCTTTGTGTTGTTATGTAATAATTATTGTTTTAGTTTAGCTCCTTGTAATGTCGCTTAGACTAGGTTTTCTTGTTTGTGTTTTAGTTTGACGTGTTTGGTATCAGATTAAATCGTATTGGAATCACAATTATACGGGTCTGGTGTCAGATTTAGTACCTCGATGTCCTCTATGCGATAAACTCCTACAATTACAGGTGGTTCGGACGTCACATCATTGCCACAATGCTGGTGGAAGTAAACAATTGATGTCTTATTAGCTCCTTTTGTTCGTCTACCGGCATTTGTTCCTTTCACCATTGTTACCCCAGAGGCAGCTCTCCTTTTATAGCGCGCCTTCGTGTTTAATGTTCACTCAAAATTTGCAAAATACATTTTAATGAAAACTACAGTGCACGTCTTAAATATAATCTACATTAGCATACCTAATTACGAGCATTGATAACTATTTAGAGCGCATAAAATTGACAGGTATGTGCGTAACACATTCAACAGACACTTCAGACAGCTATGCTACATTTTCCCTCCTTATCAGAAAAGCTAAGTTCCAACATTAATCTCTAAGTCTAACGGGAAGACGTCGGTCATGTTGGGGACGCGTAACAGCACTACATGAATTGTCTTGCTCCAGATCAGGCAAGGACTGATAAAATCATGGTTCGTCTGAGGTTGATCCAGATTCTGATCAGGCTCGATGCTACACGGAGCGTCAGGGATGAAGCTACCGGTTTCGGGACTAGGAGCCGGAACCTTGAATACATGAACCAACCTACGAGAATTCCATTTGGTACCATCTCGTAGCTGAAAGGTTGAGGGACCAATGCGCTTCACGATTTCTAATGGTTCAGTAAGCACGGGCCTCAATTTGTGACCGCGAACTGGTTTTTTCACTCTAGCGCAATGACCAACATCGAACTTAGGAAGCTTGGCTTTGCGTTTAGTATCCAAGTACGATTTCATTGCTTTCTGATTAGTGGCAACATCCTCGGCCTGCGGAGGGGTAGCCACGTGTGTAGACGCTTGAGGGAGCTTTAAATTATCCAACGGCAAGATAAGCTTTCTGCAAATTATTAACTCCGCTGGAGATGTTCCGGTGAGAGCATGTTTAGTAGCACGATAGTTGCAGAGTGTCGTTCGAACCGCTTCGGCGAACGATTTTCCTTCTGCCATGGATGCCTGGATTCCCTCCTTCGTGGTCCTATTGAACCGTTCCACCCCACCGTTGCTTTGAGAATTGTAGAGAAAGGTAACGCAATGTTCAACCCCTTGACAACGCAAGAACTCAGTAAACTCGGAAGATGTGCATTGGGATCCATTGTCAGTAGTGACAGTTTCTGGTAATCCCTATCTGGTGAACAATTCTTGTAGTGTCTTTATAACCGTACCGGAAGTGACGGAACTACTGCAGGACACTTCAGACCACTTGGAATGAAGATCTTGGGCAACAATCATATACTTATGCGAGGACGGAGCGGCAAAGACTTCTCCTGCAATATCTATCTGAAGATGTTGCCATGGGCGAGCGGGCCATGGAATGGGTTGTAAAGGAGGTTGGACAGGCTTGACTGACTTTCCGCTTCGTGCGCAAGCTTCACACTGAAGGACTAACTGTTCCACATGAGTGTTCATCTTCGGCCACCAAACTGCCTCTCTACATCTCTGCTTCATGCGTACGATACCGGGATGACCATCATGAGCCATGCGAAGTACTCGCGCTTGTAAGGACTCGGGAGTTACAGCACATGCTCCACGGGCAACGCAGCAGTAATTATAAAATAGTGAGTTCAGATCGAAGCTGAAAGTAGGGGGTGCATTCCTTTGCGACTTTCCTTGGCCAACCGTTCCCAATGTACTCAGCAACCCGTTGGAGGACTAGATCGTCTCTGGAGGCTTCCAGGATCTCGTTAGGAGTGACAAGGGATGAGAGGATTACTTCCAAAATGCAGTTCACGTCAGAATCAAGCGAGTCCTCAGCACTTGGCTTAGCGACCACCAGACGACTGAGGGTTTTCCGTGGAAATAAAGACAGTCGTTTACAATGAGATACGCCAGGCAATCAGAGCACGCTTTATACGAATTAGACCAGTGAGTTGGAACCGACACATATCCATGAGGGTTGAGATCTATGGCTGTCCAGGTTTAACTTCATAGTCCTTATTATTATCATTATCATTATTATTATTATTATTATTATTATTATTATTATCATTGATATCATCATGTTTTGTTATCATCATCTGGATCACTGTTATTATCATAATCACTTTGTTATTTACATCACCAATATCATTATTTAGACAACGAGCAGTCCCTCCGATCCTTTTCGGGGAGGAGGTCCGTCGCGCGAGTCAAGGAGAGACAGCTCGCGGTCTACCATTATTAGGAAATGCATTTGTTTTCATTTATGTCTTACTTGGATTATACAAACAGTATTGGAACTGCTAACAAGGAAAGTGGTAAAAAATACCTAAACGATGAAGGTGAACTCACAAAATGCGTATGGATTGAGCAGGAGACAATTGCGCTAATTAGTGTGTGAACAGGAGACAATCGCGTTAATCAGTAGGATCATGGCGTTCATTTGAATTCTTTGCACTACGTGAGCCTTTTGTGCCATTTGCGATCAACCATTTTCGTATATATTAGTTATAGTTTAATATTCTGTTCGTATTAAGTTTTTTTTCATTCCTCGGAGAGTGTGGTTCGCTTAAGGTTTGGCCTGTAATCGAGTGAAATAGAAATAAATGTTCTTTTCTGGTGAACATGGATGACCTGTTGTCATCGTGACGTCGAGAAAGATAAGTTAACTTGTTAGCTTTTCAAGGTTTGATACGGCGTTTTAGTTACCTTTAACAACTCACTTTGTTCCAAAGGAAACGCCCGAGTTGAAACTCTGGTTTCGTTTTTATTGGGTTTAGTCGCAAATCGCAATCAAGTTTTTAACACGCATACCTGAATATTTTATTCTTACGCATGCGCGACGTTTTGACTGATGAGCATATGGCATGGTGTAATGGCGGAGGAAGACAAATTCTTGCAGTGTAAAATCAGGCGAGATTCTGTGTATAATACGTCCAAAACGCATACAAAATATACACAGTGTTTGTGGTAGGCCCACACTAAAAGATGCCAAGCGTTTTCGGAACGGGTCCGTTCGCGAACCTTATGAGAGATCTCATTCTGAGCGAACATTTACGCGTGAATATTTCATCGAGAAACGTGCTATACCAACCGAGCTATCTAATGTTAATCGAGAGAAGCATAAACGCAAATCTCGTCGTGTATGTATACGTAATCGTGAACCAAGCAGAACCATGCAGGCACAAAAAACAAAGTTTCTTTCCAACAGAAAGCCCGCGTGAGCGCAAGTATGCGTCCAGTTAAAAATTGCAGGTCCTGGTGTGCAATAGTTCGTTAGAAAATAACTACCTTCTGAAGGTAAGGCCCCAACTTTCAGTTTGATAGGTGAAATGGGACATGGCATAAAAGAGCATTTTCAAAGCTTTTCCAAATGTTAACACTGAGTTGTATGGATTCTAATATCATTACTAAGCCTTTTTCAACCTTTAATGTTCCTATACCTACGATTAGTTTCTTTCGACATACTCAGGCTGTGTTGTCCCGCTCGGCATGGAAAGTAAATCAATCTCTGATGCACAAATATCTGCCTCCTCAGAACTGGATAATGATCATGCTCCAAAGCAGGCCAGGTTGCACATTCAAGCAGCCATTAATGGTAAAAATGGGGGTTGGTCTGCTCGCAAGAACGATCTTCACCAATGGCTTCAAGTTGATTTCTTCGGTTACAGCGTGTCTTCGGTTGGAATACGCCCTCTAGAGTCAAATGTAAAGGCCATTTTAGATCTCCCTGAACCCGAGAATACGAAGGAACTGGCTTCTTTCCTGGTTACCACTAATTACTACCTCAAGTTCGTTCCAAATTAAGCCCAACTTGCTGACCTTCTCCACCTGTTGCTTCGCAAGGATGTTCCTTGGGTTTGGAGAGAGGCACAATCGACAGCGTTTGCCACCCTTAAACGGAAGATTGCACCTCCCCCTATCTTGGCGCACTTCAACTCAGATGTGCTCACCGTTGTCTCAGCAGATGCTTCGGGTGTTGCCCTCGGTGCCGTTCTTTCACAGCTGATCGATGGCCAAGAGTACTCCGTGGCTTTCGCATCGAAGACGTTGTCTGAAATTGAACGGAAGTATTCAACAGGTGAACGGGAAGCCCTAGCATGTATTTGCGCTTGCGAACATTGCCATAATTTCCTGTTTGGTCGGAAATTTCTCTTACGAACGGATCATGTGGCCCTACAAGCACTACTCAGTACAAGGGGCTCCGGTCATAAACCTGTGCGCTTATACAGATGGGCAGAACGTCTTCACTAGTATAACTTTTAAGTTCAGTACATCCCTGGAAGTACAAATTATGTCGCTGACACCCTATTTAAAATTATTGAGATAGGTGAGAAGTGAGCTCTTTACTAGAACATTTCCAAAGATCTCACCCTTCCCCCCCAAACTATAAAGCTTCTAGGGCCCAGTTGTTCGAAGGCCGATTAACGCTAACCAAGGGTTATATTTTTATCTGAGGTTTATTTATTACTTTGTTCGAAAGCCTTTTGGGGATAATTTTCTTTATTCTTTTCCGACCATCCAATTTCCAAATTGTAGACAAAAAAATCTGTACTGAATTTTATTTTTAAGCTTTCAGTTCACAAATCATATCTCGCACTAACCCTAGGTTATCCTAATCCAACTTTGAACAACCCATTTTCGGTTACTTTGTCTATTCCCTCACAATTTCTAAATTTAACGTTTAGTTCTGATCACTAACGATGCCTTAAAAATAGAATCAATGTAACTATAAAGGTATACCTTCTCAGCTTCGAGTGGCGTCTCCTTGAAAAACTGAAAAGATACTCCATAGTCACTATACTGTAACTTATATGCTGTCACGTACTGGTCTATCCTTGGATGATTTCTGCCTTGGATCGCTATACCAGTTATTGTAGTGTATTGACCAAGATCCACTTGAAACCATTGGTTTAAATCATTTCTAAGTGATGACCAACTACCGGAGGTGCCAAAAACTCTCTTATAATGCAACCTTCCTTGCCTGGCCGCATGGTTATCCTTCCACTGTGAAGAAGCACTTATCTGTGCATCGGTGATTGCTCCGCTATCCATGCCAAGGGGTGCTGCACAACCTGTTTGTATTTAAAAAGGACAAGAAAGTGAAAGGTGTAGTTCCCTTTGTACAGTTAAGGTTTAAGTGCGGCGTGATACTTTTGTTTTCCTTACTGAAATTTGCACGAATTAAGACTAAACACACTATACAATGATAGCTAATAAGTCGTTATCTGTCATTTAAGACACTTTTTCTGAAAAAAGAAAATGAATGATAGAATGATTAAAGAGGGAGATGTACCTGGACAGCCGTAGATTTCTATTCTCATCGATATGTGGTCGTTCCAGGCCACCGGCTTCAATCGGATGTAGCGTGTGGTTATTGGTGAGCTCAACACGTTATAAACAACAGTCTCTCGGTCTTTATTTCCATCGAACACCCAGGCAACATAAAGAGCAGAATGTACAGAAATACAAAATTGGGGTAAATGTTTGAACCCTACTTAGGTTCCCTCAATCGGACCTGGAGTCTAGCTGATGTTGAGAATATAAATACGTGAAGAAGATAAATGCTTTCTGATGCGTGAATGGTGAGATCAACCAACATATAAACTGTGGATCGATAGATTGAGCAAATGGATGGGAAGGAAGGTAGGATGGATGGATAAAAGAATTAATGGAGAGATAGAGAGAGGGATAAATGTATCCGTAGACGGATGGAGAGATTGATGGATGGATTGGGCGGCACTAGTCTGTTTTAGAAACCAGTAAAGCTAGATTCCCATTGGAAGTTCTGAAACTATACACCGATTTTCCGATATTAATCGAGGATATATCTTGTAACTGGGCTGGGGTTATATTATTCATAATTTTAAACATCATAAGAGCTTTTTGTTGTTCTCTCTTTTCCTTGATATATGAAAAGCCGAGCATACTAAATAATTCCTTTGTAAATAGGTAAAGGTAAAGTCTGTTTACGTGCCTAGTGGCCCATTAGGCCGATGCTTAACTCCGGTCTCTGTAGCATGAAGCGACTAGGAGTATTTCTACTCCCCCCCGGATGGGATGCTAGTCCATCGCAGCGTTACCCCAAGCATTAAATTGCCGGTACCCATTTATACACCTGGGTGAAGAGAAGGACTGGGAGAGTAAAGTGTCTTTTTCTAAGAACACATCACAATGTCCCGGCCGGGACTCGAACCCGGACCACTCGATCCGGAGTCGAGCGAACTAACCATGACGCCACCACGCCTCCACACCCTTTGTAAATAACCGATAGTAAAAAGTGATTACGTGTGCGGCAAGATTTTGTAATCTTATGAAGACTTTAAGTCTTCATAAGATTACAAAATCATTCTTTGATGATCTCTCACCTTCGGCGGCATGCGATTCAAACTCCACTGGCGAGGTTTTTGAGACTGCGGAGGAACATTCAGGAGACTCTGTTGACTGGTTTTTTAGGAACGTCAACGGTTACTACAAATCCAATCTGAAAATAGGTCATTTGAACATCAACTCTTTACAAAATAAGCTTGACGAGGTCAAGAATATTCTTAACAAGTGCCTATTTGACATTTTCTTTATTTCGGAGACAAAACTCGATGGTACAACCTCAGATAGTTTTCTCCAACAACCGGGATATCGCACTATTCGACGTGATCGCAAGAAAGGAGCTGGTGGCTTGATAGCTTTTGTACGGGAAGATATTCCTGTCTGTCGACGACGTAATCTGGAGCCCGAATCAGTCAAATCATTATGTCTTGATGTCATGGATTCTAAAAAGGCTCGCTTTATAGTGTGTGCGTGCTACAGATCACCTAAATTCTGTAAAATTACTGATTTCTTGTCGTCGCTTACATCAGCTATTGAACTTATGTATACAAGCCGTTAGGAAATATTATTGATTGGTGATTTTAATATCGACTTGCTTGTTGGGGAGCACGGTGTTGTTGCTGAGGATAACTCACTCATGGATCTTTGTGATAGGTTCTGTTTGCAAAACCAAATTAGTGAACCGACAAGGGTGACTGAAAAAACAAAGTCTTTACTCGATGTCATTCTCGCTAGCCATCCGGAACGATATGCAACTTGTGGTAATTTGCATATGGGTCTCAGTGATCACGATCTTATCTATGCAGTGCGAAAGAATAAATTACCAAGGGCTAAGGCACGTGAAATTGAATACAGAAGTATGCGACAATTTTATTTAGAAAAATTTTTAAATGACCTAAAAACTGTTCCCTGGAGTTCTGCTTACATTTATGACGACGTTGATGATCTATGGCACCATTGGGCTCAATTGTACACTGAAGTGTTGGACAAACACGCACCAATAAAGAAAAAACGGGTCAGAGGTGATCAGTTGCCATGGATAACTCCATTAATGCAACGCGAAATCTCGCGTCGTAATCGACTGTTTAAGAAACATGCAAAGAGCCCAACAACAACCTCTTGGGAGGAATTCAAGAAACAGAGAAACAAGGTCACATCCCTGAAACGAAAAGGGTTGAAGGCGTTCTGCATGGAGGCATCGTCAAACACTAAACATCATGGTGAGTTTTGGAATAAGTTGAGAACTTTGTTGCCAAGCAAAGAAAAGAAGCAATCAAAGATAATTCTGATTGAGAATGAGCTTGTAATTACCGATTCATTAATGGTGGCTGAAATGTTTAACAACTACTTTTGCGAGGTGTCCAGGAGTGATGGTGACAGTAAGGAAATGGTTGAGTTTGTTGATCATCCTAGTGTTAAAGTCATTGCTGAGTTAACTTGTGATGATGTTTTTGACCTCGTCCCAGTTGATGTTGGCTACATAAGGAAAATTTTGGATACTCTTGACCCTCGCAAGGCTGTTGGTTGCGATAAGATATCTCAGAGGCTACTTCGTTTATCCTCACCTGTTATTGCCGAGCCGGTTACCCGTTTAATCAATTATTTTATTACCAATCGTCAATGGCCAATAGTTTGGAAAAGCAGTGACGTTGTTCCTGTTTTCAAGAAGGAAAGTATGACGGATAAGACCTTCTATCGTCCAGTTTCTGTTCTGACTTCCTTATCGAAATCATATGAGAAGGTATTGTTCGATCAAATCTATGAAGCCTTTCATTGGCGACTCTCACCGAACCTGTCTGGCTTTCTCAAGGGTCACTCGTGTTGTACGGCCTTATTGAAATTGACTGAAGATTGGAGAGCCTGTCTTGACAGAAGAGAAGCTGTTGCAGCGGTGGCTATCGACCTAAGTAAAGCTTTTGACTCTGTTTGTCACCCGCTTCTCCTAGCTAAATTAAAGGCATATAGTTTTACGCATGATGCGCTGGAAACTATGACCGCTTACCTTACTGGACGGAGACAGAGAGTCAAACTTGATGGTGTATATTCTTCGTGGAGAACCGTTAAAACTGGTGTACCACAGGGGTCCCTGTTGGGTCCACTCTTATTTAATTTGTATGTTAATGATCTTAATTATTTTATTACTAATACGTCCTTGAGGCTATACGCTGACGACACGACTCATTACGCCTCTGATGTCTCACCAATAGTATTGCAGTATATAATTAACTCTGATCTGAGCGTTCTATCGAGATGGTTCTCAATGAATTTTTTACAGATTAATGCCGCCAAAACGCAAGCTATCGCTATTGGCCCGTCGTCATACCAGTATGATTTCCATCTTAATGATTCTAATGTTCATACAAAGGATACACTCAAAATCCTTGGGGTGGTCCTAGATAGCAAATTAACATTTAAAGCGCACATAAAGCAACAGCTGAATAAGGGATGCGCAAAGGCTTCGGCTTTGCGGAGAATACGTAAGTTTATTTCAAAGGACGTGTTAGTTCGTTTATATAAGGCCTATGTTCTCCCTCATCTTGAGTACTGCAGTCCCCTTTTACTGGGAGTAGGTAACGCGGAGACTACTAAAATAGAGACAACTAATTACTTTATATTAAGAACTATATTAGGCTTCTCTAAGTCTGTGTCATACGACTTCCTCCTCAAGTTGGCCGACATTAAGTCTTTGGAGAATTGTAGGCAATTCCAATCGTTAGTTATGTTATATAAGTGCTTGTATGATAAGGGGGCTCCTTATATAAGTGATTTTTTTCATTTTAGAAATGTACCGTATAGTTTACGCGGGCTCAGTACAAGGCTAGATTTACCTCCTTTTAATCATGAGTTTTTACATCGGTCTTTTTCATTTTTAGCTAGTAAACTTTGGAATGCGCTACTCCCTAGACTCAGAGAATCTCAAGATATTGTTTCATTCAAGTGTTCTCTTAAAGCCCACATGGCTTAGTGGTAGTGATTGTAAATATCGTTATTGTTAATATTGTAACTTTTAATTGATAGCTCTTGTCCATGATCTTCGATCCTGTTTTTAGTTATTTAATAGATCTACTTATTATTTGTATTCTTACAGAAATTATGTTTTATTTCTAATTGTACATACACGTACAAGTTTTAACGAGAACTTCTGTACTCCTAGGTGTCACGTGTTTAAATAAAGGATTGATTGATTGATTGATTGAAGTGAGGCGGCACTGATGTTATCCCATACAATGTTGCAATAATTTAAGTATAGCTCAACAATTGACTGATTAACACTTATCAGGTTACAGTGCATGAATAGATCGATAGATTGAACGAATGAATGGACGGACGGTTAGATGAATGAAAGGATGAATGGATAGATTAATGGAAGGATAAATGAAGAGAGGGGTTTATGGAGTGATGCACGGAGGAAGGGAGGAGTGGGAGAGAAATTGGAATAGATGGAGTGAGTGGAGGGGTGGGATGGAAAGACCAGTGAATAGATTAAGGAAAGGAGAGAGGATTTCTTTTAATTCAAAATACTTGTCGGTACTGCATTTTTTGATGAAGCAACAGCTAGCGTAATCCGCACGACATCTGTTGGCAAAAGTCTGTAACTTAGCATAGAAAATAGAAGCCTAGGACATCTGGTACCTTTGCAGAACTGGACTTGGCTTCCTTGTAGAGGTGGAAGTTTATTCCATCGTCACTGTATTGTAACATGTATTTGGTAACCCACTGATTGTAGCCATCCACCCCCCGAGTCGCCAAGCGCGTCACTGTTGTGTACTTACCAAAATCCACTTGAAGCCATTGGTTACGGTCATTTGAGAGAGCTGACCAACCCCCAACTTTGTAACCATCGGCTTGGAAATGTAACCTGGCCTGTGATGCGGAGTGATTGCCATCCAATTGTGATGATGCTGTTATGTGAATATCAGATATTGATCCATATGCCATTCCAAGAGGATTTATGCAACCTTAGTTGGACAAAAAATAAAGGGTGAGGGTTAAAAATAGATGACATTGTTTCATAAATAATGGCTACCTGTTACTGTAGTGTACTGTAATTACATTAAACGCCCAAGTCGCAAATGGAGGTTAGGTGTCCAAGGGGCCAGGGGGCTGCAACCGCAGTCGCACCCAAGGCGCTAGAACACCCGACTGGCCTGCGCAACCTAGAACCCAGCCACGAGCCCCCCACGCCAAGCCCTCCACAGGCAGGCTCAGACGAAGAAAAATATATGAAAAATAATAAAAAAAGGTGGTATATAAATGACCAGATATAAACCCCTGCACAAGAAAACTAGCAGTTGGGGATGGGAGGGAGGGAACGCCAAGATGCTATCCTCAATGATGACAACGCCACGCTATAGTAGAGCGAACGCAATGCAAGCACATGGGGAAACAATGCATGCAGTAATGAGGAGTACCGCTGGACATGGACGACTCCAGGCCTCCAACAACCACGTGGTTACTGCAAACGCTACAGAACGCACACAAACGCTGTACAAATGTTAAAAGAAGGCTAATACGCGAACAGTACGCCAGAAAAAGTGCTACTGAACAGATTGGCCCCTAGTCGTTAGCTATGTTAAATTCCATATAACAATATTGCTCTTCACAAGATGTAGAGTACCACAGAGAGCCTGCCCAAAAATGATTAACATTAGGAATAATAGATACAATTTCTGACCTGTACAAAATCTATAACAAAAGCCAAACCCTGGTATTTAATGCGTCGCCACAACAAAAATATTATCGTAGATACCTGGACAGCCATAGATCTCGATCCTTATTGATATTCGATTGTGCCACTCCGCTGGTTTGAATCGAATATAACGCGTTATGATTGGTGGAGCCAGTGCGTTGTACACAACAGTGTCGCTGTCTGCATTTCCTTTGAAAACCTTGATGCAAAAACACAAAAGCCATAAAGAACAAAGTGTTCTTGAATATCAACCTTTTCTCAGCGCAAAAGAAGAAAATGCCCAATGAGCCGTGAATTGCATAGAATCCCCACGAGTTCGTTTTAAATGAGCAACATTCTAACGAGAGCAGTTTACCACTTGGTAGATTTTTGTAAATCTAGATGATCACGAATTTTTGAGGCAAACCTAACCTACATATTTTATGAACTGGAAGAGCTAAGGAGCTCGTGAAGTTTTTCGTGTTCCTATTTACGCATAAACAAATTCGTCTTGTTCCCATAAGGAAGTCAAAAAGGAAACAGAATTTTCTGAGAATATAATGTCTTTGCCCTGGATTCCTTCAAAGTTGACAATGTGATGTTTAACTAGCCTGGAAAGACGTTGATAACAAGGACGGAACGAAATTATATTTTTCACCACCTATACCATTAAGGATACCAGACATTTTATAACTGAAATGTGGGAAAACCGCTTCACGATGCATACCATCGCAGCAAAATCTTCTGGATCCTCAAAGAAATGAAAGATATCTTCATCTTCGCCGCATTGCAGCCTGAACTTTGTCACCCACTCGTCGTGCCCATTTCTTCCCTGAGTAGCTATGTCCGTCACCCGTATGTAACTACCGAGGTCCACCTGAAGCCATTGCTTTACGTCATTTTTAAGTGCTGACCAGCTTCCTCCATTTTCTCTGTTTGCTTTTGAATGTAACCTGGAATGCTTTGCAGAAAGATTTTCGTCCAGTTGAGAAGACGACTTAATTTGGGAATCAGAAATTTTGCGATTTTTCATGCCATACGGTGACACACATCCTAGATTAAAATCGAAAACGACCTTTTCAGAAAACCCTCTTAAGACTAATGGTAGTAGGATCAACAACAGCTCGATTTTTTTTCTGTAATAATAAAAGCGGCCTATGGAAGTTGGATGATTGCGAAGCGGGAGTCCGAACTAGATCACGCATTCACGAATATGATTACGCACAGAGTTGGGTGACACAAACTTCCCTTACCCATTCATCAGAGCTGTGAAAAATTGTTAGGAACAAAATACCCATCGTATATGTGCACGATCCTTCGCAGTGAAGGATCGTGCACATATACGTTTCATAACCGCAGTTCATATATATGTATTTCATATATATTTGTTGTTTAAAATACCCATCGTTTGAATCTATTTATGAGTAAAAACATGACAGTCGCCTTATTCATGAAAAAGTAGCCCATGAGTCAATACAATAGTACGTATGAATGACTTAACACAGGCATGAAAAAACTGCCCTTTTTACACTGCCCAGTCATCAGCATGTCACTTGAACTACTCTTTTAATGCTCAAAAAATGGATTTGCCGATGGCGGATTAAGTTCGAAAAATTGTCAGTCACTAACATAATGATTTCAAACTACCTGGGCAGCCATACAATTCCATCCTCATGGAGATGTGGTTGTTCCAAGTCTTTGGTATCACCCGTATATATCGAGCTGTTATGGTGTTATCAGATTGTTGTATACGACGGTATCTGGATCTTGATTTCCATCAAACACCTAAGTATAACGATCACAGATTTTCAAGAAGTATTCTAAGATTCAAACATCGTTTCATCTATTTCTCCTTTCAAGACGCTTGAATGCACACAGCGGTGGTGCAGAATTCATAAGATGAGGGAAGAGATCCCTCGTATTTTAATAAGCTAAGGTGAGATCCTTGAATCTGTTTTTAAACGATTTGCTTTTTAATGATTTCTTGAAGTAAACCCTATAAAGTAGAGCTATCAAGTGAGGTTTTACCTGTGAAATTGTTAACACATCTTTCCTGAGCTGCTGTCAGATTCCTTGTAGAGAGTGAAGGTCACACCATCATTGCTGTACTGGAAACTGTATTTGGTGACCCATTCTTTGAATCCATGTCTTCCCTGAGTCGCTATTACCGTTATCCGTGCAAATGTATTAAGATCCACTTGTAACCACTGATTAAGATCATTTGTGAGTGCCGACCAGCCACCCTGCTTTTGATCATTTCTCTTAAGGTGCAGTCTTCCCTGTATTACAGAATGGTTACCATCCAGTTGCGAAGAGGCACTAATCTGAGCATCTTCTATTGCCTGACTTTCCATCCCAGGGCAGTCATACATGCTGCATTTGTTGTTAAGAGATATGTGTCAGATGCAGATTCTTTCTTTTAAAATAGCTTCCTGTGATAAACTATTGTATTGACCCAAAGGATTGGTTGATTTTGGTCAAAATTACGTCAATAAAATACCAAAATTATGGCCCACGCATTCATCTCATCGTACTGTTTATCTAATTCTCTCAAAAGTCCCCGATTAATGATGCACGAAAAATGATGCTGCGATGCTAAGGCCCCTCTGACTTGCTGGTATATCGGGAAAAAATGTCTGTGGCTGAAAGACTGTCCCTAAAATTTTCACAACTGTCTTTGAAGTCCCATTACGCTTCGCAATCAATCTAATTGATTTATTTTTTACATTTTTTGGCCACTAAATTCTAAACTCTACATTTATAATTGCCATACGTGGACAGCCATATATCTCTGTTCTCATGGAGATCTTATTGTGCCAGCCGGTTGGTATAAACCGTATAAACCGTGCTGTGTTTGGAGGATTCAGATTATTATATACAATGGTATCACTTCCTTTATTCCCATTCAGCACCTGTAAATTGTATAAGTATCATAGATCAACTGAATTTTTGGAGGGCCTGTAAAACTGACATACACTGCCCTTACCTTTTAATTTCAAGAAAGTAAAAAATATCATTATGCATTTTTCCAAATGATTTCAATTGTTGAAAAGAAATTGGATTGAAAGAGTTGTCGCCTAGAGCGGCTTTGGATATTGCTCTTGTCTATCACACGGATGGGAAATCTAACTTAGACATACCGTCCATTTGTTGTCACCCTGTTGCTTGTAATAATGGAAGTTTTTTCCATCGTCACTGTACTGTAACTTGTACTTGGTCACCCACTCGTTGCTGGCATTCAACCCTTGATTCGCCACACGCGTCACTCTAGTATATCTGCCAAGATCTACCTGCAGCCATGGGTTTTTATCGTTTAACTGAGCTGATCATCCACCAGCCATATTTCTTTCTTCTTTAAAATTGAATCTGGTCTGACTTGGTGAATAATTGTCATCCAGTCGCAAAAAAGAACTAACCTGGATATCAGTAATTGTTCCATCCTCCAAACCAAGCGGTGCTAAGCATCCTTGATTTTATTTTAAAGAAAGGGACAATGAGAGAAAAGAAGCAGAATAAGAAGAAAATACGAATGGGTTGCTGTATCTCTTTGAGGGGATAAACTAACCAATCTTTGATTTGCTTTACTTGATTTCTTAGATATTTTAGTCCTCTATTTTCTTACCTTATGGATGAAGTGTGAGTTTACTAAGTGTTGACTCGATGGAAGGCCTTTTAGGGAACGAGCTTAAGGTGGTTGAACACAGTTTGCGTGCGGTTAGCTGCAGTTCGCGTGACGGCGCGGGTTTTAATTCACACAAACAAACATCGCGGTGAAAAGTTTTTCTTGTGTTTTCGTCGGCTTTTCAACGTGATCCTCTTATTAGAAGTTGGAAAACGAGTTAATCAAGATGCGTCCAACTACGTTTAACTATGGAAAAAAAGTCGTGGAATCGGTCGAGTCGATTCGCAACGATGGCGTGACCTACTGTGGCCAAGAGGAGAGCCGCAACAATCATTTATTTTTCAGAATTCTGCTAATTACCCTTCTGTCAGTGCTGTTTTCAAGATCCGCCTACTGTGGTGAGACTGAAGGAATAGCAAGCAAACACAAACGCTACAACGAAAAAGGAAAAACAACTCAACCACACCTATCTATCGGGCCAAGTAAAAGCGGCGAAGCGCAAAGCAATCTCAGACCGAGGCAGCCAAAAGTGAACTTGCAAACGACGCTCAATTTCTCTAAACGAAACCGAGAACAAGGAAAACAACAACAGACAGGCCGAACCTCGCATTCTTCGCGACAAGAAGATCGGCACTTTCACTTCTACCATAAAGATACTTAATGAATGACACACACTTGAAACCTATCAAAACTGTGCTCAGCCACCTTAAGAGGGACTTGACAGAAGTAGCTAGAGATGCGGGGTCTTTAAGAGCTGCCCTTCATGCATTGGTTTATTCAAGTATTTGTTCTTATTTCAAACTACATGTAATATGCAGTTGGAGGTATATTGTTAGCCATTATCTTTTATCAAAAATATTTCAACTTTAATGTTATATCATTGAGTTTGTATCATGAATTATTTTACAAAAGCTGATGTGAATAGCACTTTAAAAGTTTAAGTTTATATGAAAAAAGTTGAAATTTATACAACTGCTGAAACAGCAAATGAGATAGACCTCGATATGATACCTTCACAACCATAGATTTCCACTCTCATAGAGATGTGATTTCGCCATTCCACCGGAATGAACCGGATGTAACGTGCCGTAATTTGCCTTGCCAACTTATGATATACACTGCTGTCGGTGTCTTGATTACCATCAAACAGCTGAAAAGAAGATCATCCTCTTTTTACTGTATTAAAAAGCATTGTGTTGACTAGCTTTAAAATCGCTTTTATAAAATAACTGAGATAGTGCACGCGCTCTCATAGGCCAACTGGTCAGAAAATACCTAAACAAAGTTGTAACGTCACATTTTTGGTGTTTGCACAATTTGAAAACATTTCAAGCCCAAAGCTTTTACAGTACTCGGAAAGTAATAAAGAATATTGAAAATGGATAAAATTTGGCAAATTTTTATTTGGGGTTTAGCTGTTTCTTTCTCCCTGAGACCAAGAAAAAAAGGAAAAAAATTAAGAACTTCAACGCTATATCTGGCTCGATGAATATGAACTGGACGACCTCATGGAGGGAGCTCAAGTAAAGATGACAACATTTGAGTCCTGCAATGATATCCTCTACGAGACACTATCATACTTACCAAAAAATGTTCGCGAAAACGCATATCAAACTTTATAATTTTTCTCTCAGCTCGGGAGTGGGCGGTATTCTATAAATCCTGCGATCTGATTGGTTCCGAGAGCGGGAAGTATTCTCCCATCCGGCCCGCTCACAGCTTGAGTCGCTTGAGTGACTTTGCAGAACATTTCAAGCTTCGTTGCAATTTTTGACAAATACATTTCATTTTGCCAGCTGGGCAGACTGTATAAGCGAAAAAATCGGCCACGACCTTTTAATGATAGACAACATTAATTCTTTCTTCTCTCTCGCTCTCAAATCACTTATGCTTTCCGCAAAAATTGATTTCGAAGTAGATTTTGTGGTGCTAAATTAGTTTTTAAAAAGATTGAAACGTGGCCTAAAATCAAGTTATTTAAGGATCTTTCACAAATAGTAACTCAGAAAGTCAAAACAAGAGGTAGTTGCAGCTAACCTCGCCTCCCGGCTAACTCAATTGGTTAGAGCGCTGGACTGTTGTGCGGGAGGTCGAGGTCGATGGTTCGAGCCCCGGCCAGACCAACACTCAAGGTCTTAAAATAACTAAGGAGAATGCGCTACCTTTCTAAAATATCAAGAAATAGATAGACATTCTAGTCTTCTCGGATAAGGACGAATAAACCGTAGGTCCCGTCGCCTGGATCTAGTAATTAGTTAATTTGGTTAGGCAGGGGACGTTAAAGAACCCACTCACGAGATTACTGTGATGTGGTCTGGCCTGTTTACTGGGAATTGGGGGGAGGGGGCATCTTCAAATAAGTTTCCTTCGATTGTTTGTAAACTGCTGATGCAGTCCGGCCAAAGTCCCCCGAAAAGTGTTGTGATGCGCATTTGATCATATCCACATGTTAATTTGCGCAATATGAATATTAAATTATTATTATTATTATTATTATTAACAATTACGTTGATGAATGTGACTCTCTTTCATTCTTAATTCTTCCACACAATTTGTTCGTTTGTGATACGTTGACCGAAGTTTTAAGTTCTTCTGGCCTAAAAATACACTTTCACCTATTCTTTGCAAGTTGTTGAATTTGGAAATTTCTACCGTAAACTTCACGACAAAAACCGAAGGAATTCGATGAAAAGTCGCATTAAATCCCTTTGTGTCAAGCTGGAGAGAGTCTCACTGATTTCAGCTTTTCGGTGGAGGAAAGACAGATTTACACACATCGTGGCAGAAAACAATCAAACAGACTGACAGCTCCAAAATACACATCTGCATTCACTTACAATTTGACTTTCCGTGAAATTTTAAAACAGAACAGAGGTAAATCCTCGAAGATTAAGAACGAGTCTCTGTAAGAATCAAACACCTTGGGAAATGAAAATTTTCAAACCCCCTTCAAGTTTTGCGCGCAGTTAGGCACTCAGGGAGGAATCACAAAAATGCCCTTTTTAAAGGTTGCAGCACTTTTGTTGCCATGGGAACAACGGCTGCTTGTTCGAGGCCTGAGGCCTCATTTTCATACAAAAACATCGCAAAAAAAAGTGTAAAGTGTTTGTTTCTCTATCTCAACCTAAATACAACATTACAGATTGGTACTTCTAGCAGAAATAGTGACATCATTCGTCTTTACTTTGATGCATTCGATTTTCTCTGGGAGTGAATGTGAACACACCAGTAAATTATTTATCTTGGTATAGTTTCTCTCATTTTTGCTGTTGGGTAAAACAGGGAAAACGTTTGTCTAAATTTCTCCAAGTTATGATTTATACTCTCACTTTCAGTGTTTACGAAATTTCAGTCAAGGTTTTCCTCACTTTTTTTGTTTGCTTTTACTTCAGAATGCGCGAAAATCTGCTGAAATATCGAAAAACGTCCATTTCTCGTCTTCTTTGGAGCAACCTGATGGAAACTTCATGGAGAAATCCAGCGTCACACCATCGTGATAACGTACATGTTTCTGACAAATGCCCGATGTCACGATAGTTTCGTGTAGATCAGCCAACTTTAACATGTTTCGAATGACAGACATGGTGTATCGTCGGAGGATTTTGGATTGCTCAAATTCCCATGAAAAAGGTACAGTACTCGGAATCTGGATGATATGCACACGATTTAAGGTACATGTTTGTAGTTACGTCGGGTAGTCTTCCATGAAGGTTGATCAATTTTTCAAAATATTAAAGCTAGAGGCGAGATTTGTCTTCGGGATATTGCTCAGAAGATAACATTCCTTCAAAGTCTTGCACTTTTCATTTGTGTGAAACATTTGTTGTTGAAAACATTATATGTAAACATTGCCAATTTATGCAATATCTGATTTTTGAGCTTCGTTCGCGAATTACCACCATGAAAAGTAGAGGCCGGCCCGCAGAGATTTTTACATATTTAAAAACTAGAATATTAGAACCAACCAAGCACGTAGTTTCAGTTCCAAAATCGGTGTACTTTTGGAGAAATTTAGACAAGCGTTTTCCCTGTTTTACCCAACAGCAAAAATGAGCGAAACTATACCAAGATGAATAATCTATTGGTGTGTTCACATTCCCTCCCAGAGAAATCGAATGCATCAAAGTAAAGACGAATGATGTCACTATTTATGCTAGAAGTACCAATTTGTAGTGTTGTATTTAGCTTGAGATAGACAACTAAACATTTTACACTTTTTTTGCGATGTTTTTGTATGAAAATGAGGCTCCAGGCCTCGAACAAGCAGTCCTTGTTACCATGGCAACAAGAGTGCTGCAACCTTTAAAAGGGCATTTTTGTGCATCCCCTCTGAGTGCCTAAGGTGTATGCAAAATTTGAAGGGGGGTTGAAAATCATCATTTCCCTAGATGTTTGATCCTTACAGAGACACGTTCTTCAGTTAATCGTCGTTGGAAATAAACAATACTTTCTGTAAGATCTCTGAGTGCCCTTTTTTACGAGAAGATCGTCGCACGGTCATTTGACTCGTGTGTTTATCATACCAGTACTATTGCTTGTTGAAAAGCGTACATGCACTTTAATCCTCTTCAATTGACAGGTATCACATCGTGACAGATACTTATCAAAAAATGTTTCAAAATTTGCTCAGAAGCCTTTTGAGTTACCGTAAGTTTACAAATAAAAATGTTTCAGAGAAAGCTTTCTCTTTAATATGAATAACGTCTGTTTTCTTTATCATCGATCCACTCCCTTAAAAAACTGTTATGTTTATGGAGGATTTTCCCGTAATTTACTCGTGAATGTAGCTCTAAATCATTCCGGTTCTTTTGGCAATCATTTAGTTATATGTTAGAAAAAAATTAAAATGTTCTCATCAGCAGAGGTAGGCTCTGTCTTGAGTACCGCCCTTGGCGAACGGCCTCAGGCGGTATCCAAGACCTCGGACAAAGTTTTTCCCCATACGGACCTCCCGGTTGGTGAATAACATATATTTAACAATTATTCGCCGAAGGCGAGGTGAATATCATTGAATAATCCCCGAGACGAAGTCGAGGGGATTATTCGACAATATTCACCGAACCTGAGGCGAATAACTGTTTTAGTATAATTCAGAGCTGAACAACAGAGAAATTTCTAAAATCAAAACATTTTAGTAACATTTATTAACATTTTGCTTTAACATTTTATATAAACCGCGCGGAGCGGTTTATATAGCGTCATAGAAGGAACCGCTCGACCTATCAGATTGCTGGAAACTCTTTGCTCGGCTCCGAAATTATACTAAATATATATATATATATATATATATATATATATATATATTCTACAGAGTGCGTTTCCTCAAAACAAACATCGCTCATCTGATCGGTTGCCTTATTTTGGCTTTCAATTTTTTCCAAAAATGTAATTTTCTCAGAGACGGTCTCGCCGTAAAAAACAGCTATCCCATTCAGAATGGGACAGCAAAACTTTTTTATTATCTAGCAGAACTTCACAAAGCACGATAAGCGATTCAGCTTCTAAACCATGTTTTTCGGCTGCTAAATTCATTCATCTTCAGCTTGATCAAACATCTCCTCGTCCTCCTCCCCAAGGGATCGTATACTCTAAACAGAATTTTTCTGTCAAAACCCGGTGCCGGCGCTTGCTACGAACTTCAATTTCACTTTCATTTCTATAACGCAAATTTTGATCGGTTTAAGTGTTTCCAGATGCACGATTTGATTGGCTAGTTGGAAATGATATCGTCGGATGCATGTATTGAGAAAATCTATATCAATCAAGAAGTAAACAAATAGCATTTGTCGTGTTATTGGAGAAAAACATTTTATAAAAGCAAGAGGGAACTTTGTCCGTGTTTACATACTCTCACATAAACACGAGGAGTGGAGGGGGTATCATTGAACCGCACTTAAGAACCGAGGAGTCTTCTACAACAGATGATTCTTCAGAAGATGAATGTTGTTTACTTCGATCGACTCTAACACAAGCGAAAGCTTAACTGGCTACGAATCTGAACTGTATTACAATCCAGAATTTATTTTGCCGATGTTTTTCCCGTCTCTGACACTTTAAAATTGGTTGGATCGTCAAATTTCAACCTTGCTTCCATGGTTCACCCCGATTTCTAGGGTTGGCGGCTGATTCTTTTCTGAGTGATGAGCAAACTACTCGAGACCGTTTTTTGATCCCTTAACGCTACTTCCGTTATTTTCCCAAGTTCAATCGTTTTTTCCCTTTTCGGAGGTTTCAGTAATGATCAACGCGGTTTGTCGCTTCCGGAAAATTAATTGTAATTAGAATTTCCAATTAACTTATTTCCAACGGTAGAAATTCTACAATATCATAACCGTGGCTCGCTTTCGCACTTGCTATTACCTACCCCTGTTACCGAAAATCAGCAGCAAGTAATAAGACTGAAAATACCTTGAATGAGTTGTCGTCTTTTTCTTTGTAGAAATGGAAGTTCACTCCATCATTACTGTATTGCAACCTGTACTTGGTCACCCACTGCCCTGGCCGATATCCATTCCTCCCCTGAGTTGCGACACCAGTCACAGTGGTATAGCTGCCAAGATCAACCTGAAGCCACTGTTTAAGATCCAGTACACGAGATGACCAGGCTCCTCTCTTTACTCCAGTAAATTTTAAATTCAGCCTGGCCCTTGATGTGGCATGATTGTCACCCCACTGTGTAGAGGCGGTTATTTGTGAATCCTTGATTGCTCCACTTTCCATTCCAAGAGGTGTGCTACACACTGAAATTAGTGAACGTAAATTTATTGAGAGAGATGTCATTCGTCTCGTTTGGTGCAAGGAAATGAGAAGTTAGGTCCACTTCGAAGAATCGAGTCCTAGAACCTCAAACATTTCGCACCGAGGCTGTGTTACGAAGCTAAAGAACACTATGGTGAGGTAGGCTATTATTAGGTTCATAATGACACTTGTCCCGCATGTTGCAGCTACTAGCATTAGAGATGTCAGTAGTGTCTTGTGGGTGAATAGAATGGGAAGGATGGTGAAAATGACGTGCACTTCCAAGAAAAAGATTAAGTAAATATCATTACATTGAGCGTGTTTGCTGTAATTTATTTACCGATGCGAATCCGCTTTATATCAGACTATAAGTTTCTCGGGAGATGTTGCACTTGTTTTCTTAGCTTTGTGCTAACTATCCTTTTACATTAAAATAAATTTTTATTTAACGGTAAGAAGGTATGTAAAAGGACATCCCTATTTTTGTTACAGTTGAAACGTTACCTGTACAACCTTAGATCTCTATTCTCATAGCTATGTTTGTATGCCACGCTATGGGTAAGATCCTTAAGTATCGTGCTGTGATTTGCGGTTTGAGAATATTGTAAACAGTAGTTTCACTATCGCTGTTTCCAGTAAATCTCTATGCAAGAAAAGCACAGAAAGCAAAACGATTAACAATAAAAGAAAAGATAGTTGAAATTCAAAAACGATCTCTGGCAAAAATGATTAAAAACTACGAGCTTTCGACTGCCCGAACTGTAGTCTTCGACGGGTAAAATGAATGATAAGCAAGCGATGAGAGACTTTAAATAAAGACTTGAACTGCGAAATAATGAGAATGTAAATGATTATGAATATTTGTTAAAAAGAATGTTGAATTGTTCAGGTAACGGGCAAGAATTGTTATCTGCGTTAGGTGTCATTCTGGTATGCCACGGTTTTTCTGGTTCTAAAAGAACCTTTGTCAATAATTGACGCATTTCAAAATCAGTGGCGTGGTTGTTGGACCAGGCGTGATTAGCAATTCTAGAACCTTTAGCCGCATTCTTTTTTAACATATATTCAAAATCAATTACATTCTCATTATTTCGAAGTTCCTGCCTTTATTTAAATTCTCTCATCGCTTGTTTGTCATTCGTTTAATCCGTCGAAGATTGCAGTTCCGGCAGTCGAAAGCTCGTAGTTTTTAAACATTTTCACCAGAGATCGTTTTTAAATTTCAACTATGTTTCATCCTGGCTGCGGCCTTTCAATATTTTCAAGTAAAAGAATAGAGTTATGCGTTTGCCTTTTATGATATATTTGAACGATACACGCTTATAGAGACTTGTATGGCTCAAGAAAATACTCGCTTGTTAGAGAAGTTCTTTAACTGGAAACCTGGCCTTGAGATCTACAATGTACCATAATCTTTGTTCTCATTGGGTCAGAAACCTACTTTCCAATTTTGTTACACTTCAATCGAAAAAATTAACACTGCTTCAAGTGCTCTTTTTTCTTTCCTAAGACTGCTTTCAGCCTGATTGCATGTACAAACAACTATTTACAAAGCTATGAAATATTTTGTTCAAATTTATGTCTGAAGTTTTTAATGATGCCAATAATTCTCAGGACAGCTCTACATTGATTTAGTTGAGGCTGCGTACCTTGGGAATGCTTCCAACAACCTTGTAAGACTTGAAAGTGATTTCGTTAATACTGTATTGTAACTCAAAAGAAGTCACCCACTGGTCATAGCCATCCCTCCCTTGAGTTGCCACTCGTGTTACTCGATTGTAACTACCAAGATCCACCTGAAGCCATTGATCACGGTCATTTGTTGGAGGAAGCCAACCGCCTTGTTTTATTCCACTTATCTTGGCATTCAGTCTGGCACGCTGTGGGCCATGATTATCATCCAGTTGTGATCATGCACTGATTTGACCATCGGAGATCAATCCACTCTCCATACCGACTGGTGAAATACAATCTATAAGAGAAAACGGACCATCAATCATCTACACTGGTCTACTTGGAGAACCTCCCACCCTGATTCCATGATTTGTAAATTAATGTTTTTATTTTAAGTCGAGTCATAGTTTTCGACAAAATGCTGAGGATACCTTTCCATCATTTCCTTTCCATTCTCCTCTATTAATATTTGGTTTTATTTGTGTATGTGGATATACCACTTTGTAAATGCGCCAAAAATATAATTGATTTGGGAAATTTAAGGAACTTTATTTATTCTCTCATTTTCTATTGGAATACGTTTGACAACTGTTACTTTTATGCAGGCGTCCTATGAATTATTTTTCTATGGCTGAAAGTAGACCTTTATTCGGGTGCGATAAACATTACATCGTGTCATGGTTAAAAATGTATAAATCAGCAGAGAAGGTTGATGTTTCTCTTTTCACGTGTAATCTTTCTAACAAGATTAACAACTTGTTGGATATAATATATAATATCATGGATATACCATAATTAGATGATCTTAGGTCGTCAGTTAATTTAATTTATTAGTTTCGCCGACAGGCAGGGACTCCGCAACAGCTTACGCCAATTAGTGCGGGCCCAGTAAACAGGCCCTAACCAAATTAACTAATTGAGCGTTAAAGGGAAACTGAAGCCTAAAATTGGTATTTGTTTTGCATTCATTCCTAGTTAGCTTTAGAGGAGTAAGATAAAGTGGCGATATTCATTTTCGTTCACTTCCTTTTTTTTTTACGAGAAAATTCGATTTGAAGTTGCCTTTTTCCCGCTTTTGCGCCTGTAAGACCGTCGGCTCAAAATAATTAGCAGTTGTCGTTTATGAAGTCAGTGGGGAACCAGCTTGAGAAGGCCTCATATTAAAGTACAAAGCTAAGCGCATTTCGCCCTTCATTTCCCAAATATGAGTAGTGTGCAGCCTTTTCAGTTCGAGCCGATGTATGATCCTGGTGAAGAACCAGTCGGCTCAGGCGAAGAAATTAAGCAAAAGTTCCGATCGATTATTCTTCGAGGATTGGAAACGCAGAATGGTGTCTTTGCGGCGGTCATTGCAAGGCTATGCGCACGGCCGACGAATGTTTTTGTTGTCAAGAACTTGAGGAGTTGAATCAGAAGTTTGATGAATCAGGTATGTTTCCGATTGAATATTTATTTTTTCGTATTAAAGCGCAAGCAGTGTTTACTATATGTACTGTGTAGATCGGTTGAGCTTCTCTTGTGTACTTCATTTTCATGATTTCAGTGAAACAACTTAGCCATTTTACAGTTGTGTACTTAGTTGCCAAGCCTTTGATTTGGAGTGAGGCTGAAGGAGACCTTGTCATGATAGAGACCTGTATCTTGTTAGCATGATAACAAAGTGATTTACATTTGAAAGGCAGCAAGGTTCGTATCATAACAAGGTCACCCTCAGCCCCATTCAAAGGCTTGGCAACCAAGCACACAACTGTATTTAAATGGACTATTCCTTACCTAATGTGCCATGTTACTCGGTGAAGCTTTTCTTGTTCACTTCATTTCATTAGTTCAGTGTAACAACTTTGTAAGTCAGACTTTTACTCCCGTAGCTTACCTCATTTTGTATTTCCTTTATCATCAGGAGTTCCTTGTATAACTAAGCACTCCAAATTTAGGATTGTTTGCCTCGATACTGGTGTGTTGTGTACGGCACTTATCAGTATTCACAACACACGCTGTAATCCTATCCCGGACCACATCGAGAACGGGTCAGTTTCCATTATTATCTTTTACAAAAGTCTTTCATCCCTATTTTATTTACCACCGCTTTCTGGTAACTACTTGTACCTTCCTTTTACCATCGAGGTTTTCGTTTCTTTCCTTTTTATTCATGTGTGTTTACCTTTCCTTTATAGAACGTGCGCCTGACAGCTTAATGCCAGTTTACCTGGTGGGTCCACGGCGTCTTGGGGCACAAAAATAGGAGAGTGATTCCAGCGTGCGTTATGAAAGCCATACGCAACACATTTTCTAATGCCAGTGGCACATGCTGTGCAACTTTTTATGCCGCGACTAAAACTCATGGCAAATTTAGCATAACAAAAGGTAACTAAACAGGTTTACAACGCGAAAACGCAGCTATCTTTCATGTGTAATAGTTCATTATTATTCATACCACTCAGCAAAAGAAAAAAAATTGATAATAACACTTAATTTTGGTCACGCGCGTTATCGTCGTGGGGATGAATAAGCCAAGCGCTTGAGTGTCTATGTACAAAATTCGCGCAACATGCCCTGACATCCGTTCTGTGTTTTAGGATTTGGGGCCATTTTCCGCCGCTCCATGTTTTAGGAGTTGGGATCATTTACCGCCAATCTACCTTTCTACCGTTCCACCGTTCCTGCTATAAGGGTCGTATTCTCTTTTCTCGCCTTTCTTCCCAATAAGCATGCGTGGCCGGGCTAGTTTCCAGGTGAAGACGAAGGACAGCGTGTTTGCGTTGAAGGTTTGAATGTTTGAATTGAAGGATTGTGTATCGGAAAGGACGAGTATCATATTCGCATTGAATAACTGAATGTTTGGAAAAGAAGTTCGAATATTTGAAGTGATGAATAGGGTTACCAAATTAAACAACTAGATGTCTCCATAGTCGAACAGCAGATCTGACCTAAAAGATTAAGCGTTGGAATGGAAGAATTGCCGGTTTGAATTGAAGAGTAGAGTGTTTGAATTGCAGAACGATTGTTTCAAAATGAAGGATTGCGTATTTCTGTCGACAAAAAGCCTGTTTGAACTGGCGAATAGTGTATTTGAATTGACAAGTTGCAGTTTTGCGGTAAGGAATTGCATATTGGAATAGAAAGATAGCATTTTTACTTGCGGAACTGACTATTTTGAATTGCGAGATTGAAAATTTGAAATGCACAATAGCATGTTTGAATTAGACGACTGAATGTTTGGGTGGTAGAAAAACATTTTTAAAACGAAGGATTGCACGTTTGAATAGAAAAACAGCATGACTGAATCGAAGAAATATTGCTTTGAATTGAAACAATGGATGTTTAGTAAACAAATAGCGTCTCTGAATTGTCAAACAAGAAGTTTGAATAGAAAACTAACAAGTCTGACACGAGGATTTGAATTTTGACACTAAAAACGCGCCATAGCTGCCATCCAGGACAATTTGGAAATACTAAAATCGCTAGAAAAATGCAACGTCGCTCAATAAAAATTTGCATTTGAACGCGATGACTGTTTACAAGGAATTCTCCTGCTTACATCTAATAACAAACCTCTGAAGTTTTTTTGCCTCGAAACGATATATTTATATGGACCGCAAGTTTTCTTGACTGAGAGAAATTAGAGGAAGGTGGTAGTGACTTCCACAAGTTTTTTTCTGTCAGAAAAATATAGTTCTTTCGTCCGCTATATTTTTCTACTGATGGGTCCAATCGCAAATGTCTACATAAGATAATTGTATTAATTAATCGAATTTAAACGATCAGCCAATGAATTTTTATTGTTCCCAAGGTTTTTTGTTTTCCTCACTACGATAACAGTAGAAGTGATTCACAATATTAGGTTTGTGCTTTAAATAAAGATATTCAAGTTCACTCGAAAGATAAGTTTTAACTGTAACAAGCCTGGTTATTGGCCTAGCACTTCAATCCTGACTGACACTCGAAGCCAAAATTGAACCTTGTCCACCATATTGCTTTACACCAATTAAAAAGTGCTACGTAAGACCTATTGGGCATTTTCTTGCACAGGAAAAACCAAACGGAATTACTGATTCTGGCCCTTTACGGCCAGAATAATAATTACGACTTCATCTCTGACGAAAAGGCGGCAGTAGGCATTATTATAGCCTACAAGCAGGTCGTTGTTTGGTCTTGTCACGCAACTTTGGAGAGAGAGCGTTGTGTAACGAGTTCAAATTAGGATTGTGGAGGGGACTGCAGGAGGCGTGGTACCATTGCAGTTTATTATTGCCAACAGTTATTCAGAAACCAGTATCAGTTACTCAGTGTCCCATTTCAACTTACATATCCAAAAAAATAACTCCTGCATTGGTAGCATGCTTATGTTTATTTTAAGGAGGCTCGAAAGGGCTCTTTTGACCCCGCAGAGAATGAATACCAAGATACAGGCAAGCAAATTACTCGCGAGAGTAATTTTCCGTGTACCTCTACTGTTTCCAGTGGAAGTGGTTGTTTGAGAAACAAAAATAGAAAGTTCGCTTTTTGAAAGCAGGTAGGAAAATGTTTGGATGGCAGGACTCTGGCCGAAACAGGTCAACAAAAAATTATCTAAAGAGCTAAAGGAGGATGGTGAAGTTGATACCGCATTGACTTTGATTCCTCATAAAATGAAAGAACCGGGAGCTTTCCTAAACAACTCACTGGAAGATGGAAAGGAAAATTAAGTCATTGTTGGATCCACGATTGTAAACATTGACAGTTATTATGAAGAAAATGGAGAAGTATAAATGCTGCCATGAAAATCAACATAATTTAAGAAAGGATTGCAAAATTTGTTTTGTTTTTTCATTTAAAACGAATTAATGAAAGTTCACAGTTATGACAGTGGTAAAGAGAGTAAACGAAAAATGAAGCCAAAGCTTGTTCATACCTCTAGTACCTCGAAAACTAGAAATTTTTAAGGAATGTGTAAAAATCACAAAACAATATGAATCCATCTTCAGGACGAACGCCTTTTTCACCGCTGAGGGCATCCATCGATTAATCGAAAGGTACAAAATTTTAACGAACACCTTTTGCTTCTAGTGTGTGGGTTCGCTCTGAAGTCCGTAATAAATTCTTACACCTTCCCTTCCATTCTGTTTCACACCGCCTCGATCTCTTTTATCGTAGAGTCTCGGAAAGCTTCAAAAATGTTTAAGAAGTTTTATTTTTGCAACCTTCTCTTGCGCTATGATGGGCTGAGGAGAACATGCTAATCGGAGATATCCTGTAAGTCACGCACGTAAATTAAAGAAAATCTGTTATTTACATTTCGCGGCAACGTTTCGTTCATGAAATCTTCAGTTTCCATCACAGTTTCGATATACAATCTTGCCTGTTCTTTTTCCTTTGTCCGATTTTCAATGGTAGTCAATTGGTAACTTTACTTCCATGGCTTTCCCCTGGAAAAACATTTAAGATGTCAATATGCCGATTTCTCGGGGTTGCCAGACACGCATTAGAAGTAAAAGGTTTTCGTTAAAATTTTGTACCTTTCGGTATGTCCGCGGTCATTTTCACATTTGCACATAGATAAATGTTTACCTCGACCCATCATAAAAAGTAAAAGGTTTGCAAACAGACAAATCTAAAGGAATTTACGAAGCTTTTGGACTCTGCATCTCATACAACAATAACAACAACAAAGATGCCCCTTGAGCGACCTGGTACTGGCTCGACCAATCCCGGCATTCATTCTGACCCCAGTATTAGCAAAGTCGCGTATTTTAGCTCACACTTTTATATCCAGTCACGTGTTTTAAACGATACCGCTGGCTCAATGGCTCATCTTCGCGAGGACAAGTCCGCGTCCGCGCGATTAATCGACGGATGCCCTCTGCGGTGAAAAAGGCGTTCGTCCTGAAGATGGATTCATATTGTTTTGTGAAATTTACACATTCCTGAAAAATAAGTCATTATTTGAGACTAAGACGACTGCTTACCGTTACGACTGGTGGGACAAACCAGCACCTACCGGCTTCTGGACCATGCTTGTCGGAAGATGAAGCTCTCCATCCAACGTCTGGATGGTATCTTGTCGTTGTTCCACGAAGATGGCTTGATCGAAGGCCTCATTCGGTGATACACATTTACCATGATTGACCGATATAATCGTTCGTGTGCAATTTGAAGTGAAGGAGTGAAAAGAATTTGGAGTGAAAAGACTTTGATTTGACGTTTTCCAGATTGTCATGAGTGTCAAACTTAGCGGAAAAGAGGGTTTCATATACATCACTCAATTTGTAGGTCACAGATTTTTTTCTCGCAAATTTCAAGTATTCGAGGTACTAGAGGTATGAACAAGCCTTGGCTTCATTTTTCGCTTCTCTCTTTGCCACTGTCATAACTGTGAACTTTCATTAATTCGTTTTAAATGGAAAACAAAACAAATGTTGCAATCCTTTCTTAACCAATATGAGCTTGCATTCTCTTCCTAGTTGTAATTTACAGTTCATCGAGGTAAATATCAACAATCTTTCTAACAATTTTCGGATAAATGTTTTATTTTAATTATACCGTCTGCGGTTGAATTAGAATTAAAGTCTCATCCACATCTTTTTATGTCTTGTTTACTTGAAAATTATGTTGATTTTTATGGCAGCATTTATACTTCTCCATTTTCTTCATAATAACTGTCAATGTTTACAATCGTGGATCCACCAATGACTTAATTTTCCTTTCCATCTTCCAGTGAGTTGTTTAGGAAAGCTCCCGGTTCTTTCATTTTATTAGGAATCAAAGTCAACGAGAAACAAATCGCAGCACTCGGAGATATCCACTTAATTTTCGCGAAATAAAGTAAGACCCACCGAGCGCACTCGTCGCGACTTTGCTGATGCGGCGTCAACTTCACCATCCTCCTTTAGCTCTTTAAATAATTTTTTTTGTCGCGTATTGCAAAAACCGAAAATAAAGCTTGCTAAGTTGATGAGCTAGTATCTCGAAAATTAGCTCTGTGACCAACCCGGATTTTCTGTGTACAAATAATAATCATCATTACGTGTTTGTGAAGATAATTAAAAAAATTATCTGGTGAAAAATTTTTTACATCTGGTAACAGAATTTTCCAAAATAGCTCAAGTGCTACTAAACAGTTTTTTTTTATATCACTTGTATAGATAGAGAATGTGATGTTTACGAAATTTAAAAAAAAGAAAAAAGATCACCGACTTACTTTATGAGATATCTTTCAAAAACCGAGTTTTAGAGGGTCTTTTAGCACCACTGTTTTGTTGCCATGGCAACAGATAAAGCCTGACTAACACCCTTAAAAATTGTACTTAAATAGTTTTATAAAGATGTCAAACATTACCCTGATGATAAGTTTGACAATCCTGATATTTTTTATTATTTGGCACTTGCCGTTACTTGTGGAAAACCCTTTCGAGCCTCCTTAACTCGAGTCATTTTTTTCGACAGAATGCTGAGGACACCTTTCCACCATTTCCTTCCATTCTCCTCCATTAACATTTTGGTTTTATTTGTGGACATACCACTTTATAAATGTATCGAATTTGTAATTGATTAGGGAAACTTAAGGAACTTTACTTATTCCTTAATTTTCTATTGGAATAAGTTTAACAACTGTCATTTTTATGCAGGCGTCCCATGAATTATATTGTCTACGGTTGAAAGAAGACCTTTTACACCTGTTCGATAAACGTTACATCGTGTCATGATTAAAAATGTATAAATCAGCAGAGAAGGTTGATGTTTCTTTTTTCACGTGTAATTTTTCGAACAAACCTGACGACTTGTTGGATATGAAATAGTAGATCCATAACTGAATGATCTTGGGTCGTCAGTTAGTCCATGTATGGGTTAACGACAAATAGCCGCGACAGATTTGAGTCAACCCCAAATGTAATCTATTCACTCCAATGAGTAACTATCAAGCGAGTTTGCTTTACCTCATTGTTAAATGGAAAGGTTACGAGGAGAAGGAAAAGATCAACCAGGGGATATTGTTAAATCTGAACTCTAAATTCTCAGAATCGCAATTGTAAGAATGCCATGACAAATGAGAAGGAGAGTGGATACTAAGAAAAGGTTGACGGTTGCAAACGCACACAACTAGTTATACACCAGTTCCGTTGGGAAATTATTTAAGTCATAGTGCTTCCAGCTTGAGAACTGCCTCCAGTTAAAAACAAAAAAATTTCCAAAGCAACCCCTTAACCCATCAGGAGAATATTTTTAAAAGAAAGAATCGTTTTCGATCACCTGGACATCCAAAGAGCTCTATCCTCATGGAGATATGTTTGTTCCACTTTGTTGGGATTATGCGCACATACCGTGCTTTGAGTGGCGGACGAAGTGTATTATACACAACCTCGTCACGGTCTCGGTTTCCCCTTAACTCCTAAAATGGTCACAAACGTCACAGTTAATTAAGAGTTGAATAGAGGTTTGAATACCATGCAAGTTTTCCAATACGGAAGGGTTTGTTATTGTGATTGTGATACATTAATCTACTGTTTGTTTGTTTGTTTTGCCAGCTTTACTTTCAGAGTTGCGCTTAACATAATAGGTAATGTATATGAGCACGATCCTTCGCAGTAAAGCACTATTTGAGCAATAGTGAAAATCAGACCTGAAAAAAATTTCAGGCCTGTACGGGATTCGAACCACTGACCTCTGCGATACTAGTGCAGCGCTCTACCAATTGAGCTAACAAGCCAACTGGGAGCAGGCCATCAAATTAATTCGACATAAATCCGTAGATGATAAATCAAACAACAACAAACATATGAAACATATGTGTGAACTGCGGTTATGAGACGTATATGAGCACGATCCTTCGCAGTAAAGCACTATTTGAGCAATAGTGAAAATCAGACCTGAAAAAAATTTCAGGCCTGTACGGGATTCGAACCACTGACCTCTGCGATACTAGTGCAGCGCTCTACCAATTGAGCTAACAAGCCAACTGGGAGCAGGCCATCAAATTAATTCGACATAAACCCGTAGATGATAAATCAAACAACAACAAACATATGAAACATATGTGTGAACTGCGGTTATGAGACGTATATGAGCACGATCCTTCGCAGTAAAGCACTATTTGAGCAATAGTGAAAATCAGACCTGAAAAAAATTTCAGGCCTGTACGGGATTCGAACCACTGACCTCTGCGATACTAGTGCAGCGCTCTACCAATTGAGCTAACAAGCCAACTGGGAGCAGGCCTGAAATTTTTTTCAGGTCTGATTTTCACTATTGCTCAAATAGTGCTTTACTGCGAAGGATCGTGCTCATATACGTCTCATAACCGCAGTTCACACATATGTTTCATATGTTTGTTGTTGTTTGATTTATCATCTACGGGTTTATGTCGAATTAATTTGATGGCCTGCTCCCAGTTGGCTTGTTAGCTCAATTGGTAGAGCGCTGCACTAGTATCGCAGAGGTCAGTGGTTCGAATCCCGTACAGGCCTGAAATTTTTTTCAGGTCTGATTTTCACTATTGCTCAAATAGTGCTTTACTGCGAAGGATCGTGCTCATATACGTCTCATAACCGCAGTTCACACATATGTTTCATATGTTTGTTGTTGTTTGATTTATCATCTACGGATTTATGTCGAATTAATTTGATGGCCTGCTCCCAGTTGGCTTGTTAGCTCAATTGGTAGAGCGCTGCACTAGTATCGCAGAGGTCAGTGGTTCGAATCCCGTACAGGCCTGAAATTTTTTTCAGGTCTGATTTTCACTATTGCTCAAATAGTGCTTTACTGCGAAGGATCGTGCTCATATACGTCTCATAACCGCAGTTCACACATATGTTTCATATGTTTGTTGTTGTATAATAGGTAATCATGAACAACTAAAGAATTAGGGCAACAACGAGGTTAGTCACCAGAGTGCTTTTGTGGTTTCCTTACCGTTGTTATTTCCTATTCAAACTGACGTGCAAGCATTAAAGTTACAGTATTTGCAGATGTATATTTTAATTTATGTTATAAATATGTCCATTAAAAGTTAGCTTAGTTGATAAAATGAGGAAAAACGATACCGTGATCGCAGTGTCTCCAGTTTTTTGGTAGAACTTGTAAGTCACTCCATTATCACTGTACTGTAACTTGTATCTGGTCACCCACTCATCAACTCCGTTCATCCCCTGAGTCGCCACTTGTGTCACTCGAGTGTAACTACCAAAATCCACCTGAAGCCATTGGCCAGTATCATTTGTGAGAGCCGACCATCCTCCGGCTCTGCTTCTCTTCGCATGAAAATGCAGCCTGCCTTGTTTTGCGGAGTGGTTTCCATCCAACTGCGAGGAAGCGGTGATTTGCGCGTCAGATATTGAGCTACTTTCCATGCCAAGAGGGACTGCGCATTCTGCAATGAATGAATTTTGATACTAGTCTATCAGTTATCAGACTTCTTAGGTAAGATCAAGCACAAAAAAAGAAAAAACAAATGCCATTCACGTTTTGATACTTAAAAAAATGCGTCATCATGAGGATTCTCATGATCGCGTCACGCGATCATCGTTACAATTACTTGCAGTTCGGTTACGAGCAAATTATAAAGCATACTTCAATTGAACGAACTTGCCTTTCGCGAGAAAAAAGGCATTTTTAATTGTAAAGTCTTAAGTCATTACACTAGAAATGACATTTGTAGATTCCGAAAGGTAAGTCTGATAACTGATGGGACAGCAGGGCTGAAGCATTAACTTGGAAATTAGTCTGTACTCCTATATCGACAACGGCAAATTAACCAATCAGATTGCGACATCACTGCCAATTGTGGAAAGACAACATTTAGACAATACCTAGACAACCATATATTTCGGCTCGCATTGCGACTTCTCCATGACTGATCCAGCGTAAAGGTTTGAATTGAATGTAACGAGCTGTGATTGATTGCCTCAGCTTTTTAGAAACTACTGACTGGTAGTCTAGATTTCCTTTAAACACCTGTGAAATGAAACATAATATAGCTATAGAGTCACTTATTATCGAATTTTGGCATATTTTAAGACTACTGACATCTAGGAGTGGTATAAGAAGAGCAGAAGACTGCGTGACCACTGTGTAATGAAGTAAAGGTTTCAACATAGCATGCAGCCAAAGGCGATAAAATAGTTAGTAACTACTCTCACGAAACTCACCTTGGACTGAAATAATCACATGAGCATGCAAAGGTGAGCCATGAACATTTCAATCACTTTATGTATATACCTTTGGTAAAGTTTCTCCAGGTTCCTTGTAAAAATAAAAGGCTATTCCATCATCGCTGTATTGTAAACTGTAACTAGCTGTCCAATAATTTCGCCTGACTCCTTGAGTTGCGACACTTGTCACAGTTGAGAAAGTTCCAAGATCAACCTTAAGCCATGGTTTATGATCAGCTCTACCAGCCACCCAGCCACCCAGTTTTAACCGCGCAAATTTTGCGGAATGGCGATCATTCAATTGGGTGGAGGCAGTGATTTGACTATCGGAGATAACCTGACTTTCCATCCCAAGTGGTGAGGAACAACCTGAATGGGTTTGATCAGAAAGGAAACAAAAAGAAATGGTGCTTGACTGCCACTTTCAAAACGACAATGCTTCACTCTAATCTATTATGATTTATATGATAAGCTGAATTATACGCGTATTTTGATTGGCTCTATCTCTCTATTGTTGAGGACAGACGCGTAGATAACGTCACTAATGACAAATTTTGCTCCCCTATTGTCTAAAACAATTAGATTCCATGTTGTTGTGGGTCTGTACAATTATAGATTGCAGAAATGTACGAATTATAAATCATGCATAAGTTTTAGAGGCATCTTTAGCATCATCAAAGATCATAAACTAAACGCTGAGAATTATGAAGAGTTGGGACTCTAAACCCCTACCTCGAGACACCCGCATATGCTTTTGAAAAACTCACAGATTTAGAGTAGGAGTGAATGAAGATACTAAGGTTCTCTTTCCTATTTGAAAGGAAAATAGTTTAGAAAAACCGTAGGAGAAGGTTTGACATGAATTCGAACATTTCGGCCATAAGGAGATTTCCTTATGAGTTTTTTATTTAATATTTTCTAGGTACAGTTTTTTAATCCTTTTTTGGTTATGTCACTTCATTAAATTTCGTTCTTAAGCACCAGAGGTGTTCTACACCTATGCTTCGCGTCTCCAAACTCTGATTTCATTCGAAACACTAAAGTGCTGTTTTTTCTCAACAGCAGACAATAATCTCATGAAATACCTCGACACCCATAGAGCTCCATTCTGAGGGATATATGGTTGTGCCACGTGACTGGCAATACCCTGATGTAACGAGCAGTGATTGGTGAGATCAACTTATTATACACAACTGTATCACTGTCTTGATTGCCGTAGAGTACCTAATTGTTAAAAACAAAACCAAAACTAACTGAGCTTGGAAAGGAACCTTACCTTCACACAAAAAGAGTTCACGTTCAATCTTTAAAAATACTGAAACGAGATGAGGGTGTCGCTGGGTCCAAAAGTTTACTTATTCCCCGGCGTTATGCTGCTGAAATCTTTTGTGTGAAGGTGTAGTCTGATCGTCCGGGTGAGTGTAGTCCTGAGAAGGACTGTTGTCGGTGGCAGTGACTGACGTTTCGACAACCTGTGCGGAAGTCATCATCAGAGTCAAGTGAATGATTGTTGTCAGTAGAATGTTCTTATTCCAGTTCGTGTGAAATGATCGGTTGGTTTTGCCGTGATGTTATTGGCTGTAAGACTCAAGTGACGTAAGTCGGTCGTGATTGGTCTGTTTCGGTCTGTCGGTAAAGCTAGGTTGTTCTTTTTCGGTCGTTTGTGATGTTTATGTCGTGAATGAGTCGTTTGTATGGGGCGGGTAGTTGTTGACATCTGTTTAGGGGAGTCTGTTCTAAGTTAGTAAACCAGCTTTCCAGAGTCAGTCGTTGAAAATAGTCAGTGCTGTAGGTTAGGCATTGCGCAGAGTCCCAGTCAATGTTGTGGTTGGTAAGTCGATGGTGTTCAGCAATGTGATTGCTGACATCACCTTTCCTCGTCGCCCGTCTGTGTTCAGTCAGTCTTGTTGTGAGGTTTCTGCCAGTCTCACCGATGTAGGATGCTTGGCAGATGTCAACAACTACCCGCCCCATACAAACGACTCATTCACGACATAAACATCACAAACGACCACTGATGAGGCCCACATAGGTCGAAACAGTGTGCGCCCTACTTACCTGACGCGGGATTTCATCTTTGCAAGGGAAAGTGTCGGTCCGAAACCTCATCTTGGGCAAGGATTTTGTAAGTATTCTCTCATTTTCAATTTATTCGACTGTGCTAAGTACCTGCCGGGAGTGGAACGCCAGTCTTTTTTTGTCTTGTTGTTTTCGGTCACCCATCTCTTTTTTGGTTTTTTTCGGTGGGTCCGAACTTTGTTGGGAACCCATCCAGGTTTCAGCTTTGCTGAACTTGGTGGGTTTTTTGCCTTTTTTGGCAATTGTTGTAGTCCTTTTTCTCTCCTTTCTTTCCTTTTTGTTTTTTTTCTCTCTTCCTATTCCTTTTCAAAATGTTAATTTGTGCTAGAACTTGTGTTGTCCATGCTACGGCGGCAGTTACGGTCCACCCTAGACCAGCTGTTCTCAAAATGTTAGAAAAAGTAATCGACTTTAATAAACTATCTGCGGTTCAGTTCGTTCCGGGAGGCCTTATTCGCCTCACTTTTAAAGATCCTGATGATATGGCGAGTCTTGTTGAGTCCGGTTTCATCAATCTCGATGGCGTAGAATGTAGCGTCACTAATTCTGATCGTCCGCACACGCTCGTCTACATCCATCATTACCCCGCTGAAGGGGATGATGAGATCCTTTGCGAGGACTTCAAGATTTTCGGGAAAGTCTTCTTATGTAAACGTCAAGCATTCATGGGGCGACCAGATCTTCTTACTGGATCGCGAATTCTTACTATGTCCATGGAAAAACCAATCCCCGCACAAATTACCATCGACGGCTACCCTGTGCGTATTTGGTATCGTGGTATCAAGCCATTCTGCTTTATCTGTAAAATCATGGGCCATAAAGCTGCTGACTGTCCCTACAATGGAAAATGCAGGCAATGTGGGGAAGCTGGTCATCTTGCCCGTAACTGCCCTTCCCGCCGTACCGGAAATGTCTGGGGCTCTACGCCCCATGTTGTTCCCCCGGCCGCTGATTTCCCGCCCATTTCTTCTGGAGATGTGGCCAATCTGCCGGGCAACGTTCCTTGTCCACCCAACGATTCTGTTGATCTTCCGTCTGAAGAAATGGTCATCTCTGCTCCTGGCAAAGCCAGTAATAATGAAATCAATGTTTCAATTAACGTATCTAATTCATCTGAGGCCTCAGGAATAAATTGTACTCCTAATAATAGTATCGCTGGTCAAAGCACCAGTTTAGTCAATAATAGTGAGACCGGTCAAAGTACCGGTCCTTTAGTTAATAATAGTGTTAAGTCTGGTCAAAGTACCAGTCCAATAGTTATTGATAATGTTAAGTCTGGTCAAAGTACCAGTGAAATAGTTAAGTCTGGTCAAAGTACCAGTAAAATAGTTAATGATAATGTTAAGTCTGGTCAAAGTACCAGTTCTTTAGTTAAGTCTGGTCAAAGTACCAGTGAAATAATTAAGTCTGGTCAAAATACCAGTAAAATAGTTAAGTCTGGTCAAAGTACCAGTACCAGTAATACTAGTGTTGGTCAAAGTACCACTAAAGTAGTCAATGTGGGTGATGTCGATGATGATATCACCGAATTCTCCTCTCAGGACTCTACCCCTGTTCAGGGCTCAGAGTCTCCTGATATTTCTGAATTCTCCTCTCCTCTCACGAGGAGCATGTCATCGGACGGTTTCGAAGTTGTCTCCAGGAAACGCTCTCAGAAACGTGTCATGGTTCCTTCTCATACTCAGTTGGCGAGTGCGGTCTCTAAGCGTACGAAGGCTGTCCCCAATCTTCCCAGTAGGAAGGGGAAACCCCAGCCCCAGCCCTGGCTTTCATGAGGGTCATCCATCTCTTCCTCATGGCTTTGTCTCTGCTTACTTTGAATGTCAATGGCATCAGGGACCGGTCGAAGCGTGATGGTCTCGTGCAATGGTTGCGCTCTCTCCCGGTGAAGGTGGATGTTATCTGCCTTCAGGAGACTCATTGTGTTTCCTTAACTGAATGTTCATCGTGGTTTTCCTCGTCTGGTTTCTTGTCTGTGCTAGCCCCGGGTTCTATTCACTCTTGTGGGTGTGTTGTTCTCTATCGTCCCTCTATCTCTCTTCTAAACTCTTGGTCTGCTGATGGTCGTTTCTTACAATGTGAATTCTCGTTTCATGATAAAATTTTCCGAGTTGTCTGTGTCTATGCTCCTAATTGCAACCCTGCACGAGACCTGTTTTTCGATGGCCTTCATTCAAGGATCGACCCTTCCATCCCTACGGTCCTTGCTGGAGATTTCAATGCTGTATTTGATAGGGCTCGAGATAGGCGTGGCCCAGACCCTGCCTCCTTGTCTGGAGATAGTTCTCCCACACTAAACCATCTTTTTGAGGCGTCCTGTGTCATTGACATCTGGCGTTATCTCCACCCCACTACTCCTGGGTTCACCTGGACCAGGTGGAATGGCAGTTTAGCGTCGCGTATTGACCTTTTTGGGGTCCCATTTGCGTGGGTCCCATCAGTGTCGTCTTGTTCCGTGTATGTGTGTCCGTTCTCGGACCATCGCGGTTTGTGTTTGTCTCTGTCTGTTCCCGATGCCGCTCCACCTGGCCCAGGCTACTGGAAGCTGAATACTTCCATCCTCGACGATCCGGACTATCGTCAACTAGTCCGGGATGAATGGTCTGCTTGGCGCCTTGCCATCCCCCGCTTTCCTTCTCTAGCTAAGTGGTGGGATCGTGGGAAAAGTAAAATCAAGGGGCTTACTGTCCGCTTTTGTGCAAATAAAGCCCGCACAACATCTTCATCCAGAGATGCCCTGGTACGTCTTGTCCAGCATCTTCAGGCCAAAGTTGATGCTGGAATTACTTCCTGCATTGACCCTTGGCGGTCTGCTTGTTCCGAGCTTGCCCGGCTTGATTCCCATGCTGCGAGGGGGGCTCAGGTGCGTGCGAGAGTCCGATGGGTTGAAGAGGGTGAGTCTTCCTCGCAGTATTTTCTTCGTCTCGGGAAAAAACGTTCCGCTGACCGTCATATCTCTGCGCTGAGAGAGCCTGATGGCTCTATCGTCTCGTCTTCTGCCGATCTCTGTGCGTCTCTTGGTTCCTTCTATTCTAGTCTTTATACAGCCTCTCCTACTGACCCTCATGTTCAATCTTCTCTTCTTGAAAATTTGTCTTCTGTTCTCTCTCAAGATCAGGCCAACAGTTGTGAGGGCCCTCTTACATCATCAGAGGTCCTCGTCGCTCTCAAGGGCATGGCTCGTAACAAGGCACCTGGTTTAGACGGCCTGCCTATGGAATTCTATCTCCGTTTCTGGGACGTGGTTGGCTCTGATCTTGTTTCTGTTCTTAACGAATGCTCTTCCTCTGGTTTTCCCTCCCTCTCTCAGCGCAGAGGTATCATCACTCTGTCTTTCAAGAAGGGGGACCGCCTTGACTCCAAAAATTGGCGGCCCATATCTCTTCTAAACGTTGATTATAAACTTGCTTCCCGTGCCATAGCTGGGCGTCTCCTTCGGGTAATACACCTCGTTGTCAGCCGTGATCAAACATGCGGAGTCCCCGGCCGTTTCATCGGAGAAAATGTTGCTCTGCTTAGAGACGTTTTCAGCTATACTGAGTCTTCTGGCACCCCTGTCGCCATCCTGTCCCTCGATCAAGAGAAGGCTTTTGACCGTGTGGATTGGGGCTTCATGCGGTCCACTCTCGTCACCATGGGCTTTGGCCCTTCCTTTGTCGCGTGGGTCGACTTGTTCTATACTCATGTTCAAAGCGCGGTCAATGTGAATGGGTTCCTGACTCCTTTCTTTAGCCTTTCTCGTGGTGTCCGGCAGGGGTGCCCTCTTTCTCCCCTCCTATATGTTCTTGTGTCTGAGGTTCTTTCGTGTAGTATCCGTGCAGACCCCCGTATCAAGGGTCTGTCTCTCCCTGGGTGTCCCGTACTGTCTCCCATCTCGCAGTACGCGGACGATACATCTTTAATCCTTACCACTGATTCTGGCATTCTGGCTGCCCTTGAGACTTACAAGCTTTTTGAACTAGCTTCTGGATCTAAGATCAACCTTTCTAAGTCCAAGGGTCTCTGGTTGGGTGGTTGGCGGGGTCGTACGGACCCCCCAGTTCCTTTTGACTGGTCTCCTGCTAAGCTCAAGGTGCTGGGGGTGTTTGTCGGCCCCGGTAACCTTGATGAAGACAACTGGCGTCCTCGCATTAATGCGGTGGACCGTGTTCTCAAGTCTTGGCGTTCTCGTGTTCTCTCTTTTCATGGCAAGGCCCTAGTCATTAACGCTCTCGCCCTCTCCCGGGTTTGGTATGTGGCCTCTCTTATCCACATGCCGGCCTGGGTGGAGGCGAAGCTTTCCCGTCTTGTTTTCTCGTTTTTCTGGTCTGGCAAGTGTGAGCTCGTCTCCCGTTCGGCCGTGGTTCAATCTCCCCTTTTTGGTGGTTTTTCTGTGGTTAATATTCAGTCCAAGGTGAGGGCCCTCCTTGGTCAATGGGTGAGGAGATTCGTCTCCTCCCCATCCAGTTGGGTCGCTCTCATGTCCTTTTGGTTTAACTCTTTGTTTGGTGTCTCTCCTCTTGTTGTGTTTTCTCGTCCTTTTAGTTTCGACCTCAGGGTCTTGCCGCCCTTCTATCAAGCTCTGGTTTTGGCCTGGCGTAAGCTCGACGGGGCTTTCGCCACGTCAAAAAACTCTTTAGTCTACGGCTCTTCATGCCCTCTTGTTTGTTCTCCCGTTCTTACTATGTCTACCAAGTCTTGCTACCTATATCTTCTCTCTGAGAACATGGTCCAGCCTTATTGTGTCCTTAAGTTTCTATTCATCTATCCCAACCTTGACTGGCCTGCCACGTGGCGTGCCCTATCCTTCTTTTATCTTGACCGTCGTGTCATCGACCTAAATTGGAAGATTGCGCACGGCGTCCTGTACACCGCCCGGCGTCTCTCCTCTTTTGGTTTATCTGTTCCTCTCTCGTGTTTTTGTGGACCCACGGTCGAGTCACTCAAGCATTTGTTCTTCTACTGTCCACTTGCTCAGAGTGTTCTCGCCTGGGTCCAGTCCTTGCTGTTTTCCTTCTCTCCTATGTGTCCTGCCATCTCTTTACGTCATGTCCTCTTTGGTTTCAACTCTAGTGAACTGGTTTCTGTCCCGCGTGTCTTTGTCTATCTGCTCAATGTTTCTAAGTTTTGTATTTGGCGGAGTAGGAACGATTTCCGTTTCCGTAACGTTCGTCCTGGCGCTGTGGCGGTGATTGCTTCTATCAAGGCCCGCCTGAAGTTTTATTTACCAATTTCCTTCAGGCGGTGCAAGTCTGACAGGCGTCGTCGCGTCTTCCATCGTCAGTGGGGCGCCCGTGGCATCATAGCTTCAGTGGTAAACGACTCCCGTGTCTTTTCCATTTAGTCCTGCTCCCCGTAGTTATTTAGTTTCCTTTTTTGCTCAAATGAGTGTGTCTCGGTGCTGCTCGTGCTGGGTCTCCTTTATTGGTGTACTGCACAGTAGCCTCGCTCTTCTTTTGCTTGAGTGACGTGTGATCTTTTGCTTGAGTGAGCGTGTCTTTGTGCTGCTTGTGCTGGGTCTCCTTCATTGGTGTACTGCACAGTAGCCTAATTGTTAGTATCTGTTTCGTAACCCATATGCTGGGTCTCCTTCGTTGGTGCACTGCACTGGGCTAGTATCGTTCGTTCTGTCTACTTTGTAAGTGTGTCTGTCCGCTGCTTGTGCTGGGTCTCCTTTGTTGGTGCACTGCACAGTAGCCTTTCGTGAGTATTTGTTTTGTTGTCCATGTGCTGGTCTCCTTTGTTGGTGTACTGCACTGGTCTGTTTGTCCTTGTTCGTTTTAGTTCTGTGTACCCAATTTTTGGTTTCTGTGAGGTGGGGTTCGATTCCTCAGCGAGTTTGGCGTCTGGTGACCCTCGTTTCTGGTGGACCCTAACCCTAAGGCATTGCACGCAAGCCATGGGTGGGATTAGTCCTGTTGGTCGGCGGGCATTGCACACGCCCTTCATCGGGGGCCCGGCCGTCCACCTTAAACATAAAAAAAAAACTGTACACTGGTGAGTCGTCTGTTCAGGAAACATGATTTTTAAACTATATACGATACCTGAGCTACAAAGAGTTAAGCATCATTTTAACGGTATGATTTTCTAAGACTAGAATGATAGAACTACACTACTAACCTGAAATAAAATTACTTACTTTCCTTTAATGCTGTTGAGGTAAGCCCTTAGGTTATCACCGGCATTTCTTTTCCCATGGGTGTCGAATACTTTTGAAGCAAGAATGACACCTGAGAGAAATAAAAATGGCTGAGTTTGAGAATCGGGAATTATACACAATCACAAAATGTAAATCCACTTTTGTATCGAATCAATAAAGGGCAAAAGTCTTGAACAGAAATCTGACAACGAAGTTAAGCGAAGATTTATACATATCAAGTAAACCAATCGGAACTAGCAATGCATAGTGCAATACAACATTCAAGGCTAAGAGAGAAATAATTCAGTTAACTAAGAATGAGAGATGTTGACTGTCTATTTCTATAATGTTCATTTTTTAAATTGCACCGAAACATCATTCATCTTAAGCTCAATAAAAAATCGAGCGTGCATATGACAACATGAGCTCATGCCGGATTTTTGTGGTCGAAAAATGTACTCGACTTTTTCTCAAGGATTATTGGACAATATTCATTCTTTGGCGCATAACTCTGTTTAGAAATAAAAACAAGTCTGGCAAGTTCCCAGACGCCATTTTGATTCTGCCGAAGCCAAGGAGTTTTTTCCGCATTCCCCCTATCCAGAATTCCCTAATCATAAATGACTTCCAGAAATAACATAATTACAGAGGTCCACATACCTGTTGCACCGTCTACAACAACAACGTTATGCCCTCTACCGTGACGAGAGTAATCCTCGCCGTTCACCTTGATATAAGCAATTCCACAAGTGTTCGGTGTCCTTCCTGGATCATTACAACCTTCGCTTTTGATGTATACATGTATAACAGGAGCTGTAACAGAAGCTGCAACCAAACCGAACAGTCATTCTAATTAAGTTCGTTCCATTGTTCAGTCTGTTTTCAATCGCAATGTCTTGGGGGAATAAAGTTACAGAACTATAGAGTCGTTCGTCATCTAGAGGACGGGGCATAACGGAAGTAAAGATTGCGTCAGTCCCAGTTATCGCTTTCCCAGGAAACAGAATGGAGTCGAATAAAACTAACATCAAACATTTTGGCACCCCTTCCAGTATGAAATTAAGTCCAGTAGTCAATTACGTTTTATCAGTGCAACTATAAAACTCAAATTGAAGATAATGCTTTATTGACAATAAATATGTAATTTGGATTTGTCTTTTCTTTCTTTTTTCCAAAGCTTAACTTGAGAAAAAGTTTCATGATTTTTAAAAACTAGCATCGTTTTAAGCATAATTCGGAGAAAAATGGAGCAATGTTAGTGGCACAATATGATACTTTTCCTAGCAAAATCTCTTAAGGCCTAGTCGGAAAACTGTTTTTGCTCCATCGATAATGACGCGAAAGTCGCGAATTTCTAATGTTGATGATATTGCAGAGAGTTTCTTGTTGGGCTCGCGTAATATTAGCGAGTAATATAATCGTAGCATAACGTGATTAAAAAAAAAAACAAGAGATGTGCTCGAATGAAACTAAACGCGGAGGATTTTGAATTTTGGATGTCAATGAAGTTACACAGAGAGTTTAATGTGTGGCTCGCGTGTCAAAAGCGCGGAAGAGCATGACTTGAAACCCTTTTGCAATGAGAAAGTTACAGAAGTGCCCGAAAGTACTTTTGATCTTACACACTTCGTCGTGTAGCAGTGAAAAGTCTTACTCCAGGTTTGCAATCCAAAAGAACATTCGCTGTTTACGTTTCATTTTTTACTGAATCCCGAGCTAAGGTGACGAATTTTTAGTGTAAAGGCTGTCAGCTGAAGAATCAGTTGCAAGAGTAGTAGTATTCCGTTGGAAAGGTGTTCGATTAACAGTCGACAACAAATTCATGCTGCTAAATAAAACCTTACCTGCCAATAAAAAACTGTTTAGCAGAGTAATCAAACTTAAAGCTTTCCAAAGCAACATCCTGAGTTCCTCATTGAAGATGTTACTACACGTTTGTGTGTTTGTGCCCATATTCCTTCACCTTTTATAGAATTAGGTCGTCATCACCCGAGAACAAAACGTGACTCATACAACAGACGGATGTGAAGTGGTCAATCCTTCACGATGGGATCTATGATTTTTTTGCAGTTTCACGAATTTATTCAGTTTCTAACTATGGAACATGTGAAATCTCAAAACGTACACAGAATTCATGACTGGAGAGCCCCTTTAATGGCACATGGGTAAAACTTTAACACTTAAGTAGAACTTTAATTTTATCGTCTACAGGAGGAAAGTTTTCGATCGAAATTTTAAACCTGGGAGAGGAAGTTCGAGGCCTATAATTATAAATATCGCACGAAACCCGTCAAAGATCAGAAGGAAGATACCACGTGCACGGCCACGCTTTGATACAAATTTCATTTTCGAGTGTTGATATGATCTCACGTGTAGGCTGAGCGGATTGGTTTGAGATGTAATCAACACGATATGCGGTAAAGATAACATGCTCTCAATACGACAGGGGAAGTTCTAGTGTTTCATCGAGATATTTTTGTCATAAAAATAGATAGCGTATGACGCAAACGGAACGCATACTGAAAGTGCGGGCCAGTGTTTGTTACGTTGGGTGCTGATTGGCATCTAATCCACATTCGAGATTGCTGTGCGTTTCATTTTTATCTAAAAACCAACCTATTTTGAGAAGAAGTATCATTGATGATTTATGACCAAAATAAATAAGGAAACTTCAACAGACACCTGTGAAAAGTTAACTTCTAGATCTAGGTTTAAACACGAAGGCTATATAAGGAAGTCTTCTCTGGGAAGTCCTAGGCTTGTCACTCACCGTTGACGTGTGCGGGTCAAATTTAAATGTTAGTAGACGAACAAAAGGAGCTAATGAGATATCTATTCTTTACTTCCGCCAGCATGGTGGCATGGGGTAACGTACGAACCCCTACTTCGATCTCAAATTTACCGCCACAAATAAAGACAGTTTCTATTGGAGAAAGGAAATACAAATCTCAAAAATTCTTGTATTGTGATGAAGACATAAAACAATTTTGAGGAATGCGCCCGCTGTTCACTGCTTTGGAGTAGCTGTGGCTCAAGCTGACTTGACTCAAAGAGTTCTACATCACACGACGGTTGATTGACGAATGGTCCAGTGGGACCTAAGGCTCCTTTTATAGCGCGCCTTCGTGTTGAATTGCCATATCGTAATCAAACCTTTTTGTTTCATGTGTGAAATGATTGGTCAAATTAGCGGGCTGTATTTCACTTTACGGCCCACTAAATTAAAATCGAGACTCCTTCGAAGAAAGGTGGAGTTAAATTTTAATGTCGCAGCATTACTTCGGAAATGTGATAGAGGTGTTCCCGTATAATCTCGGAAGGTCGCTAACAAGTGGTCTGCCGTCGATATATCGATTTGTTTACATCTGAGTGAGTGAGACATTTGCATATTCTTCCCCATTATAATAGTCGTTTGTACGCTTCGCGTACCCACGACTAAAAAAGCGGGAATTTGAAGAAAACTATAGCTAATATTAAATGCCATGTCTGATATCCTCCACAGAACTTCCTTTCAACCTTGGAAATTTTTTTTTTAGTGGAGGCATCATTGAAAGTAAGGGCTTTTTCTTCTTTTCGATCTATACTCCATGAAATTTGCAGAACTAAGAGCATTTAAGAGCAAATCCTTGCAAAAATAAAAAATTGCATGGCAAAGTTAAAAAACTAAAATTCGCTGTTCTTTTGCATACAAGTAGCCTTCAGAAAATATACAATTACTCTGTAGTTATTTCCTTGAAAAAACTATTTGTTTCCGAAAAACGAAAGCGTTTCGTTTTCAGTCCCGGGATCAATTTGACGACACCGAACAGGTTTAAAATAGGTCATGATTCACTTGACTCGCATATCAAATCAACTGCGCTAGAAAAAGCTATTATAGTTTTATTTTTTATTTTTTTTTTCAACTTTAATTATACAGATCTTAACATAATATACAAATTGAAGATAAATTAACAACTAAAAAAAAAATTCACAAAACCTGAATAATTAGGTCAGTTTATACAGAATTCGAAGATTCCTTATAAAAATAAACTGCCTCGATTAGAAGTAAAAAAATATTACTTATAATATATTGCATAGTAGCTCAAATAGTATAATTAACATGACAATAATTATTAGTTAATTATAAAAATCTATCCTTATTTGGATTAAATTTATGATAAAATTTATTAATTCTTTTCTTAAATGATGAGAAAGACTCAGTCATTCTAGTGTGTAGGGGAAGGCAATTCCACAGGTCTACAATACGATTAAAAAAAAAAGAAAACTTAAAAACATTAGTTCTAAAAGGTCTTTCCCCAGGGTAGCTTCACTAATTCTGATGTTATATTTGGGCGTCTTAAAATTTACATATGAAAAAACATTAAAATCAATACAACCTTTAAGGCATTTAAAGAAAAAGCAAAGATCCAATAGCTCTCTTCTACATTCTAAAGGTAAAAGTTTCAGTTTAACAGTCTCTTAGGATAACTCAGGTCATTTTTAAGGATAAATTTTGTTGAGAGTCTTTGTACATACACGCTCAATTGCAGTGATCTTTTCTTTAGTGTAAGGTGACCAGACCTGTGAAGCGTACTCCATCTGTGATCGAACAAGTGATTTGTATAAAATTAGTAGTGTTTTCAAATCACACTCATTGGTACATGTTCTTTTGATCATGCCCAGCATCTTGTTGGCTTTACTGATAATAACGTCAATGTGATAATTCCAAGACAACTTGGTGAAAACATGTACGCCAAGGTCTTTCTCAGTTGTAACTGACAAAATCTGTGAGTCTTTAAGTGTATAGGTTGAGTACACAATATTCTTTTTTCTTGTACTTTCAAGATGTTTGCATTTCCTTGAATTAAACTCCATGAAGTGATCAGCTGACCAATCATTCAAATGTGACAGATCACTTTGTAGTTGTTGAACATCATTGTTGCCATCAATGATTCTGAAGCATTTCATATCATCAGCATACAGTTGTACAGTAGTGCTTGAGTGAATAGCTTTAGGGGCCGTATTTATATTAATTATAAATAATAATGGTCCCAAAATGGACCCCTGAGGCACTCCTGATGATATTGGTAACAAGGACGATTCACAACCATCAATGACTGTTCTGTGATGTCTACATGTTAAATATGATCTAAACCAGGTAAGCAATTTACCTCTTATACCCACATCACACAGCTCTTTCAGCAAACAGTTAAATGAAAAAGAGTCAAATGCTTTACTATAATCCAAGAATACAGTGTCAACTTGCTTTCTTTCATCAAGTGCTTTGGCAAAAGCACGAGTAGAGCGGAGGAGACTAGTAACACAAGAGCGCCCACTTATAAAGCCGTCTTGCAGATGGTAAATTTGTGGTTGGAAGAAGTTAAAAGTTGTTGTACAACTTGTCAGTCTAAACACCGTGATTTCACATAGATAAGATAAATCCCAGTATTCAATAGAAGTCAAAAGCTTATAGCTCTCCCATGTTTAGTTTAGTTTAGTTTGGGGAAATGAATTTGGGATTTTAACAATTTTTTTTAAAATCGTGAAGAAAGACATAAAATCACGCGGATGCGTCGAAAACGAAGACCCAAAAATGAAGACCGAAGACCGAAGACCCACTGGTCTAAACCGAAGACCCACTGGTCTAACACCATATACACTAAGTTGCTCGTTTTTCTGTAGCGCATAAATTAAAATGTCCTCTGTGCGCGCTACCTCTGAGCGCACACAACACGTGTCAAATTGTGTAATGCAGTCAAATTCCAAGAGTGTCGAAATATACGTTTCAGTGACGAGTTTAGTACATTTCCTCGTCGCCAACATTACATTTTAGATTTTTCTAATGCATATTGAGCAAATGACGGTGAGGTGACTTCAGTGCTACTGCGTAATACTGTGACTGTACCTACCGTTTGATGGACGCTTGATCCGTTTTAAAGGCCGGGCTCAAAGGTAATCTGTGCGTGACTTGCAAAGCTACATGAATAATCTTGTACAATTAAATACAGTACATACAATGTCTCCGGGAAAATTTGTAATTGATTATATTTTGGGCAAGTGTAAAACGAACAAAAGTTATAGAACTGTCGCGGCTTTGATATAGGTAAAAAAATGTCATACACTAAACTTGAAAACTACATTTTAGTCTCACCACACAAATTTGATTTTTTACGAAACAGGCTCTTCATTTTGTATCAGAGCACGTTTACATTTCAAAGGCTCGTGCTTATGGCTGTCTGATAAAGCTGTCGCGTAGGTCAAAAGATGACATTCCTCACATTAGACTAAGTGTTCATTTTAATCTGTCGGAGTTTGAGTGATAATTTTTGTTCTAAATAGCACAGCTCAGATGTTTCTGCTACTTAAATTAATTGGGCTCACACTGGTGCACTTAAGCTAACCCTGCAGAGACACCTGCTTAAAATTTCACTACAACAACAACAATCAGAAGCCCATGGGCTCCTGCAAGAATTTATTGGTACATTCATATATTGATGGCATAGCCAAAATTAAACTACTGTAGTAAGCTATTTAAATCAAGTCATAAAAAAAAAGAACTGATCAAGATTCTTAAATGTCATCCGAGGTACAGAATCGCTCATAACCAAGACTCAGTTCTGCGTAAATATATTTGTTGAAACTGCAACCAGGGACATTGCGGAGTATTCTTTTAGCAAGGAAGCGACGTTGATCACCGCAAAAAAGATGATTTTATATACTTTTAAGCATTTTATTTTCTGGTATTATATTATTATTTCAATTAGGCTCTTGTAAATCTTGTAAATCTCAGTTTTTTGCATGTATATATATTGTTTTCTCCCTGTGCATAGCTTTTATTCTTTTGTTAATATCTTTTGTGTTTGTCAGATTTTGATTGTGTATAGTAGGTCCACATCAGCCCTTCGGCTGCCAAACAATCTCAACCTACTTATCAAATAAAGTTTACCTTACCTTACCAACCTTTATGCTGACGCTAAAAATTTGTCCATTTATCAAGTTTATAATAGTTTTATCATTTTCGCAGAGCTTCATTTCCTTCTTTTGAAGACTTATGCACGCAGGATTCGCATATGGGGCGATTCGCACCCGGCCAAAGTTTTCAATTTTTCGCATTTTATGGTTATATTAAAAGACGCAACTTGGCACACAAACCATGAAAACTCACCAGTCATTAAAAGATCGCAAAACCGCAAATTAAAGCTGTCGACTCAAACAAACAGTGGAAACAGTAACAGTGATAGTAACCATAACCGCAGGAAATGAAGGTCTGCGAAAATGATAAAACTATTGTCCCCTTTGAAGCCCGAATTAAGTTACTTTCAACTTCCCAATAGAAGCTCTAAACGACTCTTTACTATTGCTCCCAAGTGTTCCTTAATAAATGACGAATTTCTTGACGGCACAATGCTTGTCAATTGTGACAAAATCGCAACATCACAATAACGGGAGATCATCCTTGTAGCCTGTGGAGTGAATAAATTTGCGAGTCACGCACAGTTGACCACTGCGCCTTTATACGATAAAGACAGTGTAATAAAGTAATGAAGTCACCCATGGTAATTTGTTCAATATGCATTTGAAAAATAGAATATTGGTGAAGACAAAATATACCAAAACCATCCCTAAAACATATATTTCTATATTCTTGGAATTAATTGCGTTACACAATTTGACACCTGCTGTACCGACTGAGATAACGTAACTGACAGGTTGGTCGCGCGCTCAGATGACATATTAATTTATGCGCCACAGAAATGAGAGCAATTTGGTTTGGTGTATAGCCTTTCCTTGAAAAAAAGGTTTTTAAAACAATGAATCTTCGTTTTAGACCAGTGGGTCTTCGTTTTAGACCAGTGGGTCTTCGTTTTAGACCAGTGGGTCTTCATTTTAGACCAGTGGGTCTTCGGTCTTTGGTCTTCGTTTATGGGTCTTCATTTTCGACACATCCAAATCACGCCATCCTGTTGTGTACATGTGATCGACCATCAAGTTTTTTTTTTCCGAGCTTTTTAAAAGTAGATTAACAAGAGGACTCGGAATTAGAAATTTGATTCTCTGCAACTGGTGTCAAGGATCGAATTTTTTCCTAAGTGACCAAAATGACATACATACGTTTCAGGTTCTTTAGATCATTAAATATATACATGAATACAAATTCGCAGTCTTGCAAGAGGCAGTTTAAAGTGTAGCTTGATCGTGAATATCCCGATATCGAAGAATCTTTGACGAACTCAAGTAAGGACACAAATTTAAATGATGTTAAAAATTGCATCTAAAACAATTTGTAGAATAAAATAGCTCGTTAATGAACTCGTTACGCATACGCTCAAAATATGCTTTTAAAAGCACTTTGTTTGCTCCGTAAATGCTTCTGAACAATTGCTTGGCATTTTAGTTGACTTTACATAAAAAAAAAGTGAATTTTATATCAATACGAGAAGGCCTTGCGTGCAAAAGTGGTTTTTTTTCGGATTCTGATTCACATAGAAGACTTTCTTTCCGTCAAAAATCTTAATCTGTTTGTTTCGCTTTTTTCAAATGGACATGATTTTCTAATATTATCCTTTTTATCCTTCGATCAGAAAATATAGCGTAGATTCATACTGTAAATTAGAACATTTTCTGAAAGTATTTCTAAATACGTGTAAATCATCTACACTTAATATCAAAATCGTGGCTGCTTTCTCTATGAAAACATGAATTTTAAATTACAACATACTCAGAAAATTATTGTTATTTGTATCGAACCTTCCAATTTACCATACTTTGATTTTATAAGAGCTTTCCCCCTAACCGATAATATAGGGCAACACGTGTTATTACAAGGGACTTCACTACTGTTCTCCATTTGAAAGCTGCCAAAGTTTCCCGCTAGCTTCTCTTTTCGTTTCACCTGAACTGTTTGTCTTGTGACATATCCAAGATCATAATATCATACATACATACAAACATAACGGATCGAAGATCATGAAATTTTCCACTTTTCCCAGGGAGAGGGTGATAAACATGCAAAATCTGCAAGAGTGTATATATCATGGGAGGTCTATGGGTCGGAAAACGAAAAATATGACGAAATAATTAGTGGGAAAGATTACTGAAAAAGAAAACATTATCTCAATATGAAAATTCAACAGCTGGATAATCACATTTGCTCATTTTGACCGATTTACTGCAAAACGAGCGCCGGAGGCGTAAGCCCCGAGGGAGTTCCGGTGGCATGCTCCCCCGGGAAATTTATTTCAATTTTAACTACCTAAAGTGCCCTTTCTCGGTTTTTTGAGTCGGTCAGACAATATATTTTCCAGTTCCATTCTTCTTGGATGAAGCCTTGCAAATCTGCGAATTATTTCGTCAAAGTCAATGTCCATGTTGTTATGAATGTGTGGTAAGGCAAGTCCTGTCAATCTTGTCTGTGACGTCATGCTTCCTAAATATGTTTTCAGTCGCCTCAAAGCTGACACATTCCTTTTACACTCGCATGTGGTGACTGGTAAGATGGAAAATATTTTGAGGCACTCTGTGATATTGGGGTACATCGTATGGTCGATCTCCTTCAAAGCTGTAAAATTTTGCCGCCAGAACGTGTCTATGAGACAAACTGCAGAAATTGCAGAATAGAGCAGCCCGTGTGTTGACATTCTCTAACTATGATGCTGATGCAACTGAGCTACTGGAGTTTTTAGGGTGGAAAAATCTTGCACAGCAGCAGGAAATCCATAAAGCCACCATGATGTTTAGATGTCCGCACGGGCTAGCTCCAAGGTAACTATATTCAAAGTTTACGTGGCGTGACTCTGCTTATGACCTCAGGGACTCTGAAAATAAGCTTAATGTTCCACTACCGCGCACTAATTATTACAGAAAAAGCTTTAGCTACAATGGCGCCACATTATGGAACAGTCTACCACGCGATATAAGGAACACAGAGTCTCTGGGGTTATTTAAACGTTAGATCAATGACATTCTTTAAGTCTAACGCACGGCATTCACGGAAAACAGCTTTAGTGTTATAGTAAGTAGTTTTAATTTTAAATATCTTAGCGTATGTGATATGTATTTTTATAGGCTGATAAATTGATCGTGTTTAAATAAAGATTGAATAAAAATAAATAAATAAATAAAATAAAAATATGACCCTTGTCTATTTCCGATAATTGGCAAAAAAGAATAAATAAAAATAAATTTCAAAACTATTTTCGAGATTCAACTTACAGTTTACATTTATTAAAAATATATACATATCTATTTTTTAATGAAAATGTGACCGATTTCCTTAAAACGGTGGAAACCGGTATGGATCCGCGCCCGTCTTCCCAATGTTGCATTATTATTATTACTAAGTGCAGTCATTTTCTGAGCTATTGGCTTCAGGAGTAGAATTACTGCAATAATAAAATAGAGGGCAAAATTTCTGAATGCTGATTGGTCAATGAAGAGGGTATTTTTTCTTAATTTTGCTTGAGAAGAGGGCAAAATTACTAGCTCATGATTGGTACTCAGGTTGCCTAGCAACAGCTTCTGCTATCGAAAAGTTGTTGCTGAATATTTTCTGTAACAATGGCGTCTCGTTTCGAGATAGTTGACGAGGAATATATCGAAGAATTAAAAGACAAGAGTGAAAACGAAAACTCGAGGAAAAGCACGGAGTACAAGAAGAACGTTTTTAAAAAGTGGGTGAATGAAAGAAATTTCCAAGCAAATTTAGAAGAGTACGAGAGCGATGTCCTCGACCGAACACTGGCGCAGTTTTATGCCGACTGATTACTGAACAACGCATTCAGAAATTCAGTAATTTTCTCCTCAATTTCATTAACAAGTAATCGCAATGGGTCCTCGTAAATTTTAGGATTAATATCACTTGTGTTTTCAGAAGTTGCTGAAATTGCCCGAGTCGCGAAGTGACTGGGGCAATTTCAGCAACTTCAGAAAACACAAGTGATATTAATCCTTAATTTTACTCGGCCCCATGCGATTACCCATACTAACTGCGCATTTTTGAGAAATTTCCATTAAAATTTAACAGGTGAAAAATAGTCTCCACATGGATACCGAGACATTCATCTAGTACAGTGTCGTTAATTTACAAAAGTAGTAACCTATTGCAATATCGTTAACTGCAAAAAAAAAAAAAAAAAACACCAGCTGCGCTGTGATTTTCAACGTTGAGCTTTGATCTATGAATGTCAAACAGACGCGAACCTTAAAACAAGCATTCAACGTAAAGAAAATGCCTAATTTAACTCTCTTAATGTCCAGGCGAGGGTCATTCTCAGAAGAACTCTTGTTAATAGAGGTGACTGACGTTTAGAGTAAAAAATTTCATCGAGACAATCCTATTATGATATTCATCCAGTAATCTAAAATGTGTGCGAGCCATATTTTTCAGTTGAATAACGAGTTGTTGTTGGTGTGGTTTTCAGATTAGAGCAGTTTTCACTTGAGCGTCAAAAGTAATACGGGATTCCATTGGATTTGCTTTGTTCCGTTCTGTGATTGGTCCAAAAACCTCGCGCTACTCTCCCAACCAATCAGATGCAAAACTGAAGCTAATCACGACTTGGTCACCCGCGTTTTCCCGCGCTTTGGGCAGTTAGGTTGGTTTTCCTTTGAGTTCTCATTAGTTCTTAAGGGTATTTTTTCTATCCTCTGATTGGCTGCTGTGGTAACTTCGGTTCTGTGTTTACGACACTCAAGCAAAAAACGCTCCATGAGCCAGTAATCATCAACAGTTTAAGCTTACATCGTTTAGACGGCAACGAACTCAAATAGTAAATAGTAGAGCAGTGGCGACTAGTTTCGCCAATGTAACGGGAATTACAACCCGCACAAGAAAATTGGTAAAGTACGATGGATTTTAGAGCATCAGGAGTACGATCTTTAACACACGTAAACACTGGTATCAACGGGGGTCCTGTTACCCACCCATCCCACCCCAGGCGAGGACATCCACCACACAGTTATCTCGTGCGTGGGAAATTAACGTCTCCTGCCCCTAACCCTGCAGGAGACGGGACCTCCATTTACTCGTCCCTATCCGAGAAGACTAGAATATTTAACCACTTCCTGATGTTATAGAAAGGTAGCATTTTAAGATTATTTTAAGACCCTGAGTGTTGGTCCGCCCGGGGCTCGAACCCTCGACCTCCCTCACAACAGTCCAGCGCTCTATCCATTGAGCTAACCGGGAGGCGGTTGTCTAAGGTATTCTGCCAGAGAGTTGTTAAAGGCAGATAATGATCAACTCACATGTATAGGTGACAAAACCCAAGGAGGTTCGTAGCTTCCCTTTCGTCGAGATAATAATAACAATAATAATATACGTTAATTGAGGCTCCCCCTTAGGGGCTTTTCAGCCACGATGTAGACTAATTAAGAGCTTAAAAATCCCCACTGGCAGGAGGCAGACCAGTGGGCTACAGAGCGCAGCCAAGGAGTTGAACTAGGGGCAACCGAGAACAAATCCAGTGAGTGGCAGAGAGATCGCACTGAGGACGGTTTCTCTTGTCATTTTTTTCAACGGTAGCCACTGAACCCGACAGAATTCTTCGCCTAGCCCTTCAAATTACACAGATCTCTCGAAACAGTCTTCCGAGACGTTTTCGGAGCAGATCCCAAATATTTCTGCAGGATTGAAGTTTACTCGGCGAGTTCGCGCAAATCGCATCCGTTTTTCCCGCTCTCACCTATTTGCAAGGCTCCAATGCAGAGAAATACCTGCAGCACGGTCTGCACGATTACTTCAGCTTTGAATTACGCATCGATGCCTCGTCATTTTTTATTAGTTTTTGTAAGAATAGAGTAAACCACTCTGTTGTGTTTGCTTGACATTTTGCCATGCGATATTTTTGCGTTGAGACTTTGACGTCACTTCCTCTGAGTCCTGCGATCAACTTCCGGAACATGGTCAAATAATGGCGGACTCGAAATCGCGAATTTAACGGCCCGAAAAAAGATTGTTCTGGTACTCGGTCTAGACTGAAATTTGGCAGAGTATGTGAAGGAGACACACTGAAGTCAAAAATGAAAAAAAGGATGTACGACAATTTTGATCTCAGGGGCACTTTAAGTCAGGACCACTTGAAATTGAGCCGGAAATTTAACCCCTGTCTTCGCCTTTGACAACGGAATATTAAGGTTCACTTGGCACGGTTACTTTGTTTGCTTAATTATCGAAAGATGATGGACTTGGCTCGATTTGGACGCACGCCCTTTAAAACTTCCCACGAACCCTTCCCAATGAACCTTTCTTTCACCCCTCAGGCATTAGCCATTAATAATGCAGCCACGCGTTGGGGGAGGTTTACATAATTTTTGCGCGAGCCAGACAGGATTGAAACAATAAATGTTTAGCTTCCCTTACGTATCAGTGACTTAGTTCAAAGCCAATTGGGGTAAAAATAGCAAACAAACCCACCGGATCAAATTGAAGAATAAAATTCATTGCGATATGACCATGATCAATTCAAACTAACACTTATAAGATTGTCTCATTTCCCAGCTTTATTCTTTAGCAAAAACCTTTGGCGTGTTTCGTGCGAGAGACATGCATCTAGGCGCCCGTAGAATCACTTTGGATCTGCCTACACACAAACCACATCTCACACCACATTAAACAAACACACCTATTTCATCATTACACCTCCTTTTAGTCATGGATAGATACGTCAACCAGCCTAAAATATCTAAATAATGAAATCCTACTTGTCTGTCTACCTGTCATAGGTCATTGGAGGACTATCATGTAAACAACCTACTATGTGCATAGCGCACCAAGACCTGATTGCCAAACGAATTGAACCCACAAAAAGGCTAAACAATATCGACACCCTTCTTGCCACGAGAAGTCTGAGAAAAGAAAGTAAGGAAAAATGGACATTCCTTTACACAGAGGGGTAAATAACTTTAGCTAAAGATACACGTGGTGTTTTGACTATGATGCTGTCGGGTGCAAAGAACTTACATGTGTGTTGGCTTGGAAAGGTGACTTTTTGCATATCTCAACGCCTTTCAAGGTTCTGGCAACCTAATCCCTTACATCTTTCAACAACTACCTCTTAGAATTAATTAGAGAAGCAAGAGAGTAACGATTGGTCAATCCCAATGCAAAATAATCACTGGAGTTAAGGTTTCCCTTTTTATTTCCTCCTTCTTTAAGATTGTTTAGTGTCACGTGGATTGTTCTGTTCCGCTGACAATAATCTCATGAAATACCTCGACACCCATAGAGCTCCATTCTGAGTGATGTATGGTTTTGCCACGTGACTGGCAGTACCCTGATGTAACGAACGGTGATTGGGGAGATCAACTTGTTATACACAACTGTATCACTGTCTTGATTGCCGTAGAGTACCTGATTGTTAACATCAAGAAATGGTTAGATATTCTAGTCTACTAGGATAGGGACGAATAAATGGAGGTCCCGTCTCCTACAGGAGGGGTAGGAGACGTTAATTTCCCACGGACGAGATTACTGTGTGATGGATGTCCTTCCCCGGGGTGGGATGGGTGGGTTGGGTTTAGGTGGATGAACCTAGTAGGGGACTACGTGTCCTATTGTTCTTCCACCTGTACAATATACAAATCTTAAGAAACAAATCGGCACCTTATAAAAGCAAAGGGGCACTAAGTGATCTTTAAGATTCACATTTTGGGCAAAGGTATAGACATTTAGAGTATTAGACCATACTGAGTTGACATACTTGATGAAAGGGGAATTTTCAGAGTTATTTCACTGGGCCCAAGAGATCTTGTGTTCGGCTGTTCTATCACCCACGCTGGTTGTCCAACGCCTGCGTAACCAGCAAAAGCAAAAGAAGACCGATAACTTCCTCGAACAGAACCGCTAGCCCCCAGCCTCTTAAGAGCGCTAATCGCCGATGAGGTATATTGATAGCCCTCGTCTTGAACGGCGATCAAAACAATTTTGCTAAAGTAAGGAAAAACATCAAATCCATGGGACAAAATTAGAAGATTAGTTGTTGGTGGTCGACTTCTAACACGAGCCAAGCTCGTGACAAGTGTTTTGGTAACAAGTTAACATATCAAAGCCTGGAGTTTCAGTCGCAAAGTGAAGCAACTTGTTGAACCAGGTAATACTCTCTAATGAACAAAGCTTTTCACACAAACCTTGCTCAGTGTTGAAAATAAGACGTCCCATTCACACTAAAGCAAAAACACGTTTTCAAACTGCTTTAATTCAGTCCAGAAATTGTACACTGGTGAGTCTTCTGTTCAGGAAACATGATTTTTGAACTATATACGATACCTGAGCTACAAAGAGTTAAGCATCATTTTAAAGGTATGATTTTCTAAGACTAGAATGATAGAACTACACTATTAACCTGAAATAAAATTACTTGACTTTCCTTTGATGCTGTTGAGGTAATCCCTCAGGTTATCATCGGCATATCTTTTCCCATGGGTGTCGAATACTATTGAAGCAAGAATGACACCTGAGAGAAAAAGAAAGGCTTGGTTTGAGAACAGGGAATTGTACACGATAAAAAAAAAAGTTTTTATTTATTTTTAATTTATTTTATTAGCTTCGCCCTGAAGAATACAAAAAAAAAAACTGAGGAAATACAAGCCTAGTAATAAGAAATTGGTAAAGTACCATGGATTTTAGAGATTTTACAAGAACGTAACAATACACTAAATAATAACTTTAAAATTTGGGCAGGGACACCGCAACAGCTGAGGCCAATTACTGCGGACCCAGGCTTTTAAAGTCCTCTTTTGTATCGAATCAAGAAAGTACAAAAGTCTTGAACAGAAATCTGACTCAGTTCAAGACGACGAAGTTAAGCGAAGATTTATACAGATCGAGTAAAACAAATCGGAACCAGCAATCATAATGGAATACAACAGTCAAAGTTGAGAGAGAAATAATTCAGTTAACCAAAAATGAGAGATGTTGACTGCCTATTTCTATATTGTTCAATTCTTAAATTGCACTGAAACACCATTCGTCTTAAGCTCAATAAATAACTGGGTGTGCACATGACAACATGAGCTCATGTTGGTTTTTTGGTTGAAAAATGTACTCGAATTTTTCTCGGGGATTATTCGACAATGCTCGTTCTTTGGCTCATAACTCTGTTAGGAAATAAAAACAAGTCTGGCAAGCTCTCAGACGCCATATAGATTCTGCCTAGCCAGAGAGCTTTACCCGCGCTCCCTCTGTCGAGATTTCCCTAATAATAAATGAATGCGAGAAAAAATATAATTGCAGAAGTCCACATAACTGTTGCACCGTCCAAAACAACAACGTTAAGTCCTCTGCCGCGACGGGATTAATCCTTGTCGTTCACCTTGATACAAGCAATTCCACATGTGTTCGGTGTCCTTCTTGGATCTTCGCACCCTTCGCTTCTAATGTATACATCTATAGCAGGAGTTGTAACAGAAGCTGCAATCAAACCGAACAGTTAGTTTAATTAAGTTCATTCCATTGTTTAGTCTGTTTTCAATCGCAATGTCTTGGAGGAATAAAGTTACAGAAATACTGAGTCGTTCGTTGTCTAGAGGACTAGGAACACCGGAAGTAAAGATTGCGTCACTTCCGGTTACCGCTTTCACTGGAAACAGAGTGGAGTCAAATAAAGTTACATTTTGTCACTGCTTCTAGGATGAATTAAGTTTACAAGTTAATTATGTTTTATCAGTGCAAGTTTCTAACTCAAAAATAAAGATAATGCTTTAGTAATAATGAATATATAATTTAAATTTATCTTGTGTCTTTTTATTTGAAAAGCATAAAGTAAGAAAAAGTTGCATAATTTAAAAAAACCAGCATTGTTTTAAGCATAATTCGGAGAAAAATAAAGCAATGTTAGTGGCACAATATGATACTTTTCTTAGCACAATCTAAAAAGGCCTATAATCGGAAAACTGTTTTGGCTCGATCGATAATGACGCGAATAGTCGCGAATTTCTAATGTTGGTGATGCCGCAGACTGTTTCTTGTTGGGCTCGCACAAAATCAGCGCGTAACATAATCACAACGTAACGTGATTAAAAAAAAAGCGAAATGCTCGAACGACAGCAGCGCGGAGGGTTTTGAATTCTGGATGTCAGTGAAGTTACACAGAGAAGTCGCTCGCGTGTTAAGACCCCGAAAGAGTATGACTTGAGACCCTTTTACAATAAGAAAGTTAGAGAAGTGCCCGAAAGAGCTTTTGATACACTGACACACTTCGTCATTTTCTTATGAATCCCGAGATAGAGTGGCGAATTTTTTGTGTAAAGGTTGTCAGCTGAAGAATTAGTTGCAAGAATATTACTATTCCGTTGGAAAGGCATTCGATTAACAGTCGAAAACAAATTGACGCTGCTCAATAAAACCTTACCTGCCGATAAACAACTGTTGAGCAGAGTAATCAAACTTAAAGCTTTCCAAAGCAACATCCTGAGCTCCTTATTGAAGATGTTACCACACGTTTGTGTGTTTGTGCCCATATCCGTTTACCTTTTATACAATCAGGTCGTCATCACCCGATAGCAGAACGCGACTCACGTACCAGACGGATGTCAAGAGGTTATCCTTCACAATGGGATCAACAATTTTTTTGCAGTTTCGAGAATTTCTTCAGTCTCACTATGGAACATGTGCAATCTCACAACGTGCACGGGATTCATGACTGGAGAGCCCCTTTAATGCCACATAGATAAACTTATAACACTTGAGTAGAACTTTAATGTTATCGTTTACCGGAGAAGGTATTTGATCTTCTGTTTGTCTCGCAGGCGCCGACTTTATGCGAAATTTAAAACCTGGGACAGTAGCTCAGCACGCGCGTTTTGAAACTTTGTACATTTCATAGCCGTCCTATGCAAAACAACAAGGTAAAATCGCCAAAATTTGTGTCGTCTGCGAACCGAAACCGCGACGGCAAATTATTTTAATTTCCATTTTGCAACTCAACGGCTACTTTATACGTCATGCGGAAGTTGAGCTGTGGCACTATATGAGACATTAAGCTCCTGCAGCCATTTTTGAAATTCTAACTAAGAGTAGAAATTCATTTTTCTAATCAAAGTCTTCCTTGGCGTCGCCGTCGTGATTTCTTAAGGTCCCTAATATCGTTCGAAACCCGTCAGAGATAAAAGAGCTAGGGGATACCATGCGCACGACGGCGCTTTGATACAAATTTCATCTTCGAGTGTTGATATCATCTCACGGGTAGGCTGAGCGGATTAGTGTGCCGAAGATATTCCTCGACACGATATGCGGTAAAGATAATATGCTCTCAATACGACAGGGGAAGTTCTGATGTTCTGGTGTTCTGGTATTTATGTCATAAAAATAGATGGCGTATGACGCAAGCGGAACCCATACTGAAAGTACGAGCCAGTGTTTGTTACGTTAGATGCTGATTAGCATGTAATCTACATTTAGGAAAACTTTGCATTTCGTTTTCATCTTAAAACCAACATGTATTGAGAAGGAATACCAATGATGATTCATGATCAAAGTCAAGGCTTTTCTCTACGTTTCCTTTTCATCTAAAAAAGCAAACCAATGCTTCAGTTTTTCCTAAGCCGTTCGTAAACGAAACATGCCGTCTGCGTCGAACCTGGAACTGCCGGTGTCATTGGTCCTTACTTTAAATTACTCGTCATTTTTGGTTGAAAATGAAATGGGGCGGTGAAAATTCCCTACGTGATCTTCTGTAAATATGTATATGATGCCACCCTATAAAGCATAACTTTTTTAGCCATTTCGTCTGACAGTGGGTTTGGATTTCAAAGTTTGTATGCAATAATACAACTGCATAAACGCCCTATCAACAAACATGTACAAGCCTGATAAGTACGCGCCGACAAGAAGAATATCTTCGCTCAACTAATTGAAAGCATTAAGTCAATGAGCTAAAAGCCAGTTCAAAAGTTCCAACGCCGATGGGCACTGAGAATAGAATGACGTCATACTGACTGCGGCTTGGTCTTCCTGTATGTGACTTCGTCCAACACCATTAACCAGTCACGTAATAACTAATTTGTTTATAGCTTCCAGCGTTTATGTCGCAGTTACGTCAATTGGGATAAAACACAGTTGTTGTACATTTAACAATTCATCCTGCTTTAGGCACATTTTTTTTGCCTGAGGCAACTTTTTGGGTTCTAAATAGACTGTATGAAAAGGTGAAAAAGAATATCATCTACTTTCGAAACGCATTTCGTGTGATTTACAAAAGATTATTTACAATCGAGAGGCTTAATTCACAACTGGAGAGCCCCCATAGTGGTATTTAGGTCAAATTTTAACCCTAAATTCGAGCATTAATGTTATCCTTCAGTTTACCCGGAGGAAAGTATTCCATCTTCAGTTTCTCTCAAAATCGCCCGCTTTATACGAAAATCAAACCTGTGAAAGGACGTCAGTCGAGTGCTGTACATCCCACGAAACACGTCGAAGATCAAATACAGGGATGTTACATGTTATATACCGCACTTGCTCACAAATTTTATCTTCGAGTTTTAATACTTTATATGAGAACGATCCTTCGCAGTAAAGCACTATTTGAGCAATAGTGAAAATCAGACCTGAAAAAAATTTCAGGCCTGTACGGGATTCGAACCACTGACCTCTGCGATACTAGTGCAGCGCTCTACCAATTGAGCTAACAAGCCAACTGGGAGCAGGCCATCAAATTAATTCGATATAAACCCGTAGATGATAAATCAAACAACAACAAACATATGAAACATATGTGTGAACTGCGGTTATGAGACGTATATGAGAACGATCCTTCGCAGTAAAGCACTATTTGAGCAATAGTGAGAATCTAGTGCACTAGTATCGCAGAGGTCAGTGGTTCGAATCCCGTACAGGCCTGAAATTTTTTTCAGGTCTGATTTTCACTATTGCTCAAATAGTGCTTTACTGCGAAGGATCGTTCTCATATACGTCTCATAACCGCAGTTCACACATATGTTTCATATGTTTGTTGTTGTTTGATTTATCATCTACGGGTTTATATCGAATTAATTTGATGGCCTGCTCCCAGTTGGCTTGTTAGCTCAATTGGTAGAGCGCTGCACTAGTATCGCAGAGGTCAGTGGTTCGAATCCCGTACAGGCCTGAAATTTTTTTCAGGTCTGATTTTCACTATTGCTCAAATAGTGCTTTACTGCGAAGGATCGTTCTCATATACGTCTCATAACCGCAGTTCACACATATGTTTCATATGTTTGTTGTTGTTTGATTTATCATCTACGGGTTTATATCGAATTAATTTGATGGCCTGCTCCCAGTTGGCTTGTTAGCTCAATTGGTAGAGCGCTGCACTAGTATCGCAGAGGTCAGTGGTTCGAATCCCGTACAGGCCTGAAATTTTTTTTTCAGGTCTGATTTTCACTATTGCTCAAATAGTGCTTTACTGCGAAGGATCGTTCTCATATACGTCTCATAACCGCAGTTCACACATATGTTTCATATGTTTGTTGTTGTTTTAATACTTTCTTTTAGGTGTAGATGAAGTGATTAAGTGAAAGGCATTATCAACACAATCTACAGTAAAGATATTATGCTTTCAATACAGGGGCAGTTCTGGTGTTCTATCGAGATATCTTTGTCATAAAAATAGACAGCGTATGACGCAAGCGGAACACATACTGAAAGTACGGGCCAGTGTTTGTTATGTTAGATGCTGATTAGCATCTAATCCACATTTAGGATTGCTTTGCGTTTTCGGTTTTCATCTTAAAACCAACCTATATTGAGAAGAAATATCATTGATGAGTTTCGACCAAAATCAATAAGGGAACTTCACTTGATACCTGTGAAAAGTTAACTTTTAGATATTTCCCCTCCATTTGAACCCAGATGTATAATAAATATCGTATTGACTGGTTTCTTGACTCTCACGGTAAGTTAATTAGTAAGGAACCTCTTTTATCCGCTCGCATTTATGACCCGCGTGCTTCTTGCTTTGGCAATGAATTGAAATGGAAACAACTCGGCCCGTAATTTACAGCATGGATCTCGAACTACTTATGATTTCTTTTACAGTGCAAGAAGGTCTTCCTTTTTCTTTATGGCTTCTGAACGGGATTTCGAACTTAACTATCGTACAAGTCAGTCTTGGTTTAAAACTTTCCCACTCTTCCTGTAAAACATAAAAATATTTAAAACAAAATGCATACATTGTATAATTCGCCCAATAAGCATGATGTCGAGTATCCTACAGCATCTTTTGTTAGGGTGTTGCCCATTATCCAGTCAGTCTTATCTGAGTGACGCAGTGCCTCTAATAGAGGTGGGGTACCGTGATAACGGACACGTTTTTGTTGTTAATAATCGCTCGATAACGAAACGGTCGTGTCAACGCGATATAGCGCCCGTAAGTGACGCCACGAAGAATGAAAACCATTGCTGAAAAGACGGAGGCCACAAAATAACCTAGGATGACGGTCTTGGCATAATGATTGATAATGTACACATGGACAAACACAACTGCAATCATCAGATCGGAGACAGACAAGCTGAGAACAAGATAATTTGCTTATATCAACAAGTTAAAATTGTAAATTGGTCACCGTAAAGAGTTACTGAAAAAGCTGACGTTTTGAGCGTTAGCCCTTCGTCAGAGAGAATAGAGGACTTGTGGATTGCGTGTGGGTTAACATGCAGAAAGTGGAGCTACGCTATCGGTGGGAATATGGTGACGAGAAAAACACGAATAAATTAGTAGAATGAAAAGCGTTCGTTGATACCCGCGGGGTTAAGAGTGCCGATTTGAAAGATAAACTTTTCTTAAAGGGTTTTGCGGCTTTCCGAGCTACTGAAATGTTAGGAAATACCGCAGATTGCCATACGTTGCTTAGAATGATTAGGTATATTAAAGTGTCTAGCGACTGGTTTTGATGCATCTTTGTCATTCCTTTCCATGTCGTGAAGGTGTTCTCGTCTTCCAGTTTCGCCGATGTATATCGTTTTGCATGGTGCAAGTTATGCAAGTTATAGATGACGTTAGCGGAGGTGCACGTGAAGTGATCAGTGATCCTAATGGATTGTTTGGGTCCCGATATTGTCTCAGCGGTTTGAATGAAAGGACAAGTTTTGCCAGAAGACCTTCGCCATTAGCAATGGCAGTACAAAGAGATATAATGTCTATAGTGAAAAGAGGTTTGTCTTGGCCAAGAAAGTTAAAGTCGCGAAAAATTTGAAGAGCATGTTGGACGGTCTTTGATATATGGTGGTAACGTTTTAACAATGGGAGTCATAATTGTGTCTAAGTAGCTGGAAATATGTTCGGTAGAGCAACTGCAAGCCGAGACAATGGGCCGACCTGGGTCGTTAGGTTTGTGAATTTTAGGTAAATAAAGTAAATTTAAGAAGTGCTAGAAGTGGTTATTATGAGATTTTTCGGAGTGGCCGGCAATTCTTGTTTAGCTATGAGTTCGTTAATCGTATTTTTGACAGTGTGTTGATTGATTAAGTGAGATTTTTTTCAACCTTTTGTTAAAAAGAAGTGTCAGAAAGTTGCCGCAAAGCTTCTTTTTGGTGGAGGTCGGTCCGCCAAACAACTACTGCGCCGCCCTTGTCGGTCGCTTTGATAATAATGTCTTTACCTTGTTTTAGGCTTTCTAGTGCCGACCACTCTTCAGAGGAAAGGTTGGAAAATTTGGTACTACGATTGAAATTAAGTTTGTTAATATAACGGCGACATTTTTTGATGAAAAAATATAATGATGCGTACTGGCCCCCTGGGGGAGTTCCTTTAAACTTTCGAATCTGAAGTGTTTCGAAAGTGCCTTTGTTCGAAGTGTTAGAATCATCCTCTCTGTCAGAAGTAGTTTTTCTACGTCTCGTTTAACTGAAAATTCGGTCGTTGTTTTAGAAATGGAACAAAATTTCAGCCCTTACTGAGAACGGATTTTTCTGAATCGGAAAATGAAAGATTTCTGGAATGGTAACTACAGTTTTGAAGTTTCAGTGGTGATGACTGGTTTGCAATTTGAGGACTAACAAATTGGTCAAGTTTAGTGGGCCTCACAACCACTCAGTTAAATACCCATAGGTATCAACGAATGCTTTTTATTCTACTAATTTATTCGTGTTTTTCTCGTTAACATGTTCCCACCGATAGCGTAGCTCCACTTTCTGCATATAAACCCATACGTAACCCACAATTCCCCCATTCGCTCTGATGAACGGCTGATGCTCGAAACGTCAGCTTTTTAACTCTTTACGGTACAAATTACTGCGACGGTTTGCAGACATATTGGTATATCCTTAATAAATGTACGATACAAGTTTCAATCGATTTTATGGACAGCTTATCAATCGACAGAGGTGAAAAATTAGTGTTTTTGCAAACTTTTCGATTCACTCATTTATTTGATAACTTTGAGGTCAAATACCTCCCTTTGCCAGAAAGCTACAACACTAATTTGAATGTCCCTTTCTAGTCCCTCATTTAATCTCTGAAAAGCATTAAAAAATCTTTGGGCACGGCCGTATTTTTGTCTTCAATGCCTTTTCAATTCTGCGACTGTGAAAGCTTCTCTCGGCTACACCTGTCACGCAGTTCTAGCTTTAAGCGGTTATTTGGGAAAGCAAACCATCATCTGTTTGTTTAATTTAAATGGACGAATTTCTAATATTATCCTTTTTATCCTGCGACCAGAAAAAATGGCGTAGATTTATACTGTAAATTAGAACACTCTGAACGTATCTCTAAATGCGTGTAACTTATACACACTTAATATTAAAATCGTGGCTGCTTTCTTTATGAAAACATGAAATTTAAATTACAGCATACTCAGAATATTGCTATTAATTGTATCAAACTTCCAATTTGCCATACTTTTTTGTACTAAAGCTTTCCTGCAAACTGATAACTCAGAGCAACACATGTTATTACAAGGGAATTCACTATTTTTCTCCATTTGAAAGCTGCCAAAGTTTCACGCTAGCTTCTTTTTTAGTTTCACCTGAACTGTTTGTCTTGTGGCATATCTAAGATCATGATATCATACATACATACATACAAACAGAAAGGATTGACGGTCATGAAATTTGGCGCTTTTTCCTGGGAGAGGGTGATAAACATGCAACATCATGAGAGGTCTATCGGTTCATAACGAAAACGATGACGAAATAATTGCTAAGAAAGATAAAAAAAGAAACATCATCTCAAAATGAAAATCCAACCACTGAATGATCACATTGGCTCGGTTTTTTTTCTTTACACATACTGTTCCCAATATTACATTATCATTATTAAGTGCAATTACTTTCTGAGCTATTAGCTTCAGCAGTACACTGAGAAAAAAAAAATACACCAGCTGTTCTATGATTTTTTAAGTAGAGCTTTGATCTATGAATATCAAGCATACGCGAACCTTTAAAAAAAGCTTACCGACGTAAAGAAAATGTCCAGTTTAACTTTCTATGAAACCTTAGTCCACTTTTCGAGACATATGGAGGGCGATGAGGTCCCTTGCAGAATAGAATGTCAAACCAAAAGAGCGATAATACAGTAAATGGTTTGAACAGGGGGTAAAGGTCCGAACGTCCGCGTGAGGGTAATTTTGAGAAGGACTGTTGACGATAGAGGTGGCTCAAACTTGAGTAAACAATTTAATCAGGACAATCATATTATGATACTCATCCAATAGACTAAAAAGTTCGCGAGCTATATGTTTCAGTTAAACAACGAGTTGTTGTTGGTGAGGTTTTCAGATTGGAGCAATTTCCAATGGGGCCTCAAAAATAATCCGGGGTGTCCATTAGTTTTGCTCTGCTCCGTTCTATGATTGGTCCAAAACCTCGCGCTACTCTCCCAACCAATCAGATGTAAAACTTAAGCTAATCACGAGTTGGTCACCCGCGTTTTCCCGCGCTTTAGGAAGTAAGGTTGGTTTTACTCTGGTTTCTCCTTAGTTATTAAGCGTATTTTTTTTATCTTCTGATTGGCTGTTGCCAAAGTTATCGGATAACTTTGGTTCTGTGTTTACGACAGTCAAGCAAAAAACACTCTGTAAGCCAGTAAACATCAACCGTTTTAAACTTACATCGTTTGGGCAGCAACGAACTCAAATAGACCATCTGTTCACATTTACACAAAGAAAAATGGGTTCACTTACTTATCATCTTCTAGCTAATAAAAAAACCGTATATGTTACTTTCGCTTGATGTTCTTTACTTTGATTATTAATAGGGAAAATGATTAGAATCCTTAGAGGATATTTACACTTAATTATCCTTTCTTCTTTTTTCTTTAGCGTCCTTTAAAACAGTGGGAGGCTAAAACATATCCTCGGTGCTGGAGTCCTCAGTCTTAAAAATCGTGGTACACCACCTCACCGGCCCTATCAGAAAGCAAAAACTAATAGCACCGTAAATATGTCTTCACAAATGCAGTTCTGAGAATTTTAAGTTTTCAGTGTAAAAGCCTGAGAAATTACCAGTTGAGTGTCAGAAAATAATTGTCAACTATTTGGTGTTGTTTTAAAATATCATTACTTTACAAGAAAGTATAAACATTAGAGAAAACACTGAGTGGCTGCCTTTAACCGCTTCCCGGTTAGCTCAATTGGTAGAGCGCCGGACTGTTGTGCGGGAGGTCGTGAGTTCAAATCCGGCCGGACTAACACTCAGGGTCTTTAACTGAGAAGAAAGTGCTGCCTTTGTAATAATATCTGCAAATGGTTAGACTTTCTAGTCTTCTCGGATAGGGACGATAAATGGAGATCCGGTCTCCTGCAGGGTTGGGGTAGGAGACGTTAATTTCCCACACACGAGATTACTGTGTGATGGATGTCCTCCCCGGGGTGGGATGGGTGGGTAAAATAGGGGTTAAGTGTCAATTGGAACGAAAGTTCTGTTCCTTTCTCCTACCATTCCTGTGGCGAATGAATTAAACTAAAACTAAGACTTTAATAGAGAGCTTGGGCACAAATGATTTTGAGAAGCGGATGGTAGCTGGAAGATAACATGTGCTCTCCAGATTTAGTTTTATTCTCCTCTCGATTGCCTTCTGCTTCTCACAAACGTTTCTGCTCAAATGTACTCTATTAATGAAGAAGTATAATGCGTTGCGTGTTCCTGAGTTCGATGGACGTATTGTACGTTATATATTACAAGCCAAGTGAGACAAGCGTAAACATTCATACCAGAGTGCTGCAGTTCTTAGAGTTTTGAATTAGATATTTACCCATCATCGTATATTCTGTTTAATGAATAGTTCAACTCATTGGTTCCCCTGGGAACAATAAAAAAGGATAATGTGAAAAACTGCGATAACGATTCTTAACGGTAGGTTTACAGCTGACAAGAAATCAAATCAATCATCACCAGTGTTCGTTTTAGGAATTAAAATTATGACAAAAAAAATCGTAAGTAAAGACACCAAGTGCAGGAAACGAATTTAAAAATATGCAAATAGAGATCTGGGCATTAGATGAGTTGAACAGTATATGATTACGGAGACCAAAGTCCTAAAAAGATCTGGAATGCGACGCATTGGACTTAAATAAATGGTCGGTGAGACTTCTGTCATTGTAAACAAGCAAACAAACAGGCAAAACTGAATGTGATTTGTACTCACGTCTGAAATGAGACTGATTTGATGTCCACATACTTTTGAGCTCTCCTATTTAAAAGTAGTTTTATAAAGTCATAAAAAGAAATGAAACTCATGAGGAAGGTTCTAGTCTCTGCATAATGTTAATATCATGTGAGCATTGCGAATTCTTGTTAATGGCTAAAACATATTCATTTCTTAGTACCAAGATATGAAAATATTTGCAGTCGCTTAATATAACGAGTTCCCCCGTTAAGTGCTTGTTCTCACCTTTTCCAGTAAAATACTCCCAAGGCAGCAATTAGAATAATGCTTAATACCACGGGTAACACCACAGCAAGTATATTGACACCTATCAAAGGATGAAAGCATCTGCCAGTTAAACTTTCAAGAAGAAGAAGAAGTTGGTTTCCCTCCTATACCAAAAAGAAAGAGCTAAAAAGGAAGACGTTCTTTCGTCATGTCACAAAATTTGAATAGGGAGGTATGACAAAGACCACTCCTCGCGACCCCAGTTGAACTTTTAACCCACCTTGACTCATCTTAAAGAGTGCAGGAAATACACACGTCATTGCGTGTTACTCGAACTCGGGTCATGATAAGTCTGCCGTAGGGTGTGGTTCTATCTGAGAATGACACGGATCATCCTTTCTCTGACCAAAATTCAAAAACTATGAACTATAAAAGGGAAGGTGAATAAAAGATGGATGATGCCTCGAGAGGAAAAGAAAAAAAATGCTGGGTCTCCATACGCAACGGATCACTTTCTCTTAACGCTTCGTCTGACGAGAATAAACTACGATTAGACAACAGCTTCAGAGGCAGTGGTAGTATGCGGTGATACTGGTAGTAACCAATGAGAGAAGAGTTTTGTAGCACGTGATAAGTTCCAACCAATCGTATTGCAATATATCCAGTTGAAACTTGTCACGTGGTATAAAATACTCTTTCCTCATTGGTTGCTACCCATACCACCACATTTTACTATTAGTGGCACCTTCTGGTTTTCGTTTTCCTTTATTTCCAGTGGGTGTTCCCGCTCCTCTGACGGTGCTAGCTTCTGTGGTCGTTTCTGGTGCTGGCACAGTTGGCGAGTCGGTAACCACTAGGAGGTGAAAGTAAAATTTCAAATTCAGGCTTCAGGTTTTTCTCTTATCAAAAGATTGAAACTATGAGCTATAAGAGGGAAGCCGAATAAAAGATGGGTGTTAAGAGTAAATGTGGCCAAAAATCGAACATTTTCATAATATGGTGGCAACAGCCAAAAAATCGATTCGGCTCATAGTCTCAAGTTAGGTAGGCCTATTGGTGAAAAAAAGCACTGCATACTTAGTTTGGCTGAATATCGATTTATTTTCGAGAAAATCGACAAAAGCTGAATTTCGTCTAAATGCCGCTTTTGAAGCTCAAAATTTGAGACGAATCTCGGAGCGTCGCGCCACGAATTGGAAAAACTTGGACCGATAAAAACTACCAAATCTCGAAAAACAACATCAATATATAATTTGACAGCAATTTGAGCAATTCTTGATCATTATTTAAACAATGTAATTGAATTTATCCGACCTTCTTCTAACAAAATTAAAAATAGGTCAAAAGCAACCTGTTATTTAACTATGTGCTATACAAAATAATCGAATGAAAATCTGGCTTTTGGAAGGTGAAGTGTGGTTCTTTTTGATCGCCAAGGAATTTCTGGGGAAATGATTCAGTGCGATTTACTCAAATTTTAAAGTTGGATAAAGTGAGCTGATTTGACGATGCCGTCAGTTATTCGAAAATGTACACATTCACACGCGAAACTCGATTGTTTCGCATTTTACATCCAATCTACAGCTTATTTAATATAATATCATCTTACCGTCCATATTGCTGTACCACAAAAGGGGATTGCAGTCCTGAAATTGTTTCATTACTCCCATAACAGCGTTATAACTTGGCAGGATAGTCAACACCTCCTGACTATGATTGTCTACACATAAGCGTATCTCAGGGTTTCTCTCTTTCCATTTCGTTAAAAAAGAGGCTGTAATTACTTCACGTAAGAGATCTTTGTTTAAATATAAGTCTCTAACTAAACCGCGAACCAAATGTGGGCGAAATATTGCTAGTTCAGAAGCATGCTTCTCGTGTGCGGAATAACGCTAATTATTCAAAATTAGGGTCGACAGAAATCGACAACTCCGCAAAAAATACAACTTTGGACTGTGAAGCACGTGGCTACCGGAACCAAGGTCGAGTGTTACAGAAAGGAAACAGGAGCAAACAATTACTTAAGTCCCATCCTTATTGAGTTCATATTTTTATTTTGTAAATTATTGTTTAGGTTGATAAAGCTCATTTTTAAGACAAAAAGAACGAAAGATAAACCTAGTTCGGTGATTAAAACCTCTGCTTGCTACAATACTACTGTATTTTACTGTTTTCAACTTCCCTGCACTCTTACTAGATTTTCTTCTGTTGAAGGTATGTAATATTAAAAATGAGTTACAGTCAAACCTACCAAATGAAATTCAGAGGGGTGTTTTTATCTTTAATCGCTGAAACCACACTGAGTATCTATAGAAACACTTGCTGCTATCTTTGTGTAAGAAGGAACCGGTCGAGATGACAATTGCCTCGAGTAGAGGTAAGGATTTTAAATAATTTACAAGTATTTTTTAAGGCGCTGAAAAATTGAATCGTATTTGTTTCCTCTTCCTTACTATTTTAATCTCTATTGATTGTTTGATTAATTACAGAAATTACCTTGAAACTGGCATTTTCGTTTACTAATAAGATGAATTGTAGAGAAATTAAAAGATGTGAACTCTGCAACAGCATTGCGTGTCGTTCTCCTCGTAAGGATATCTCACTGCTCGTTCAAAACTATAGTAAGAGCACACTGTGACCTCGACAGACGATCTAGAAAACGGGAAACAGTAACTATACCTCTTCTTGCCTGGTCAAGGCGGATTGAGAGCAATTCCGCTAGTCTCGGTTTTTCCGGGCCAAACGACGAAGTTGACCTAGTTCTTAGCCGAGCAGCCATATTCTTTCCTCCTGCTGACATACATTCCATGGCAATTTGTCCCTCGCTTAGAGCAAAGCTTGATTTGGGGTGAACGAGAGGCTCTAGTTCGAGGCGCAGAGTTCCTTCTGATATATCAAACTGCGCTCAATAATATATCGCCCTATGATGCATTGATTGGCTTTGGACTTCTATAAGAAGTAGCCATTCACTTCTTAAATTTATCTTGGAAGGAAGGATTTAAGGAGATAGGCTCAACGTGGGTTTGTTTCCTTTCTTTTTTCTGGTTAAATCTAGATGTCAATCTTTTCCCGATGGGCGTGAACATTCTGGTCTGACCAGACAACAGGCTTATGTTAACTTTTTCATTACGCATCAGCCACGCTCTATAATATTTCGCCATATAATACATTGATGGCTTTGGACCCGATCATATTTGAGGGGGATAGATCACTATTTCGCTACCTTCTTGGGCAAGAATGCTAAATAACTAACTAGTTGAGTTGATTTTTCAAAGCCACTGCTTCCAAAATGCAAGTATTTGATGTAGGTATACCGACTCGCACTCGAGTCAGCTGGTACAGTGATTACTCGAAGCGTTTCTTGAGTTCCGAGATACGCAGAAATGGTTTCATTTCCAGAAGTGAGCTTTTTTGGACGGGAAAAGGTGGGTGTGAAAAATATGAACGTGCTACCTGGGTCCTAGTCTTACTACCGGCACGAGTAACTTAACAAGGGACAGTAGCCTCTGGAGAAGAAGTAGTATAAATATAAAGCTGTTGAACGTTGGCTTTTACAAACATTTCCGCGAAAGTTGTGGTTTTCCAGGTTTGACCCTTATAAAACTTCCTTTAAATAAACGAATATTCAAACACTACACTTTTCTTTGACGCACATCTGCAGTGATGTATGATGGGCTATGCCCTTTGCAGATCTTTCGCTCGTTTTTGTCCTAAAATGAGCTTTATCCCCCGAAGTACCATGAAACATTCAATTATGATACATTAAATTATGATCGGAGTTAGATAATTGTTTGCTCCTGTTTCGTATATGTAACACATGACCTTAGGTCCCGTACCCACGTGCTTCATAGTCCAATGTTTTATTTCTTCGTTTTATTTCAGTAGACCTCATTTTGAATTAATCAGCGTTATTCTGCAAGCGAGAAACATGTTTCTGAACTAGCAACATACCGCTTACATTGGGTTCACGGTTGTAGACTTATAATTAAACAAAGATCTCTTACGCGAAGTATTTCAACGAAATGGGAATAGAGAAACCCCGAGATACGCTTTGTCAACAACAATTAGCAGGATGTGTTGACTATCCTGCCAAGTTCTATTGCTATTGAGGGAGCAATGCAACAATTTTAGGACTACAATCCCCTTTTGTGATACAGAAATATGGACGGTAAGATGATATTATGTTAAATAAGCTGTAGATTGAATGTAAAATTTAAACAATTGAGTTTGTGTATGAATGTGAACATTTTCGAACAACTGACGGCGCCATCAAATCAGCTCATTTTATCCAACTTTAAAATTTGATTAAATTGCACTGAGTCATTTCCCCAAAAAATCCTTTGGAGAACGAAAAAAACCACACTTCGCCTTCCAAAAGCCAGATTTTCAGTCGATTATTTTTTATAGCACATAGTTAAATAACGGGTTACTTTTGACCTATTTTTAATCTTGTTAGAAGAAGGTCGGTTAAATTCAATTAGATTGTGTAAATAAACGATCAAGAATTGCTCAAATTGATGTCAACATATGTATTGATGTTGTTTTTCAAGATTTGGTAGTTTTTATCGGTCCAAGTGTTTTCAAATCATGGCGTGAAGCTCCGAGATTTGTCTGAAATTCTGAGCTTCAAAAGCGGCATTTGGTCGAAATTCAGTTATTATCGATTTTCTCAAAAATAAATCGATATTCAGCCAAACGAAGTGTGCAGTGCTTTATTTCACCATAAGGCCTAACTAACTTGAGAATATGAGCCGAATCGATTTTTTGGCTGTTGCCACCAAATGTTTGACCGTTGGTAACATTCGCTCTTAACACTAGAGGAGACGAAAAAAACAGCTGGGTCTCCATACGCAATATTAATGGGGTCACTTTCCCTTAACGCTTTGTCTGACGAGAACAAACTTCGATTATACAACAGTTTCAGGGACAGTGGTAATATGCGGTGGTACGGGTAGTAACCAGTGAGAAAAGAGTATTTTGTAGCACGTGATATGTTCAAACAATCATATTGCAATATAACCGGTTAAAATTCGTCACGTGGTACATAATACTCTTCTCTCATTGATTGCTACCCATACCACTACAATTTACTATTAGTGGCACCTTCTGGTTTTCGTTTTCCTTAATTTCCAGTGGGTGTTCCCGCTCCTCTGACGGTGCTAGCTTCTGTGGTCGTTTCTGGTGCTGGCACAGTTGGCGAGTCGGTAACCACTAGGAGGTGAGAGTAAAATTTCAAATTCAGGCTTCAGGTTTTTCTCTTATTAAAAATTTGAAACAAGAACTCGTGGCAACAACCGAAAGGACCACATTAACTTATTGCAAAAACAAGCTGAGGTTTAGTAGGGAAGAATGAGGTTATTTTGCTCGTTTTTAAAATCCGTGCAATCTAACTGGCTCTCAGCAGTGCCATTTATCTATAGTTCGATGAAAAACTTAAACATAAAAACCACCCTGTCAAGGCTTGTGCACTATACCCAATCAAATTGTAGAAAAATGACAGCAATTTAAAAAAAAAATTAATGGATTGACAATGTACTATATATTAAATTAGTCGGAAATCATATATATGGTTTTAAATCAATCACCCTTATGAGCATCTCAATATTGTTTAGCTAACTAGGTTTCCATTGTATACTCTCGTGGGTATCGCACCCAATATCTCACTACGGGCAAAGAGTCTTTTTCCAGCGATAAGAAGCGGTTGCTGTACCTGGGCAGCCGTAGATTTCCGCCCTCATCGATATATGGTTATGCCACTCAACAGGAATCAGGCGAATGTAACGTGCTATTATCGGTGGACTCAAACTGTTGTGTACAACCGTGTCACTGTTCTTATTTCCATAGAATACCTAGTGTTGAGACAGTAAAGCCAGAAATTATACGTTTGCTGTGCAACTGCAATAGAAGAGACCTGATTTTTATTGTAGCATTTTAGGGCCCACATTTAACTGCTATACTTCAAATAAGCGCTCAAGTCAAAATGTAGTCAGACAACTAGCCTCTTTGTTCTCTTGCGCCTAACCTAACCCTAATCATACCTTTGCTGAACTGTCTTCCGTTGAATTGTAAAATTCAAATGTCACTCCATCACTGCTATATTGTATCCAGTATCTGGACACCCACTGGTCGTTCCCATTCATCCCCTGTGTCGCAACACCTGTCACTTGGGAGTTATAACCGATATTTACTTGAAGCCACTGATTAAAGTTATTGTTCAACGCTGACCATCCCCCTCCCTTGACCCCGCCTACTTTCCAGTTTAACCTTGCTTTCTTTGCGCCATGGTCCCCGTCCAGTTGTGAAGATACAATTATGTTGGCATCAGGTATTTCTTTATTCTCCATACCAAGTGCTGCAGCGCATCCTGTGATTGAAAATGTAAATGTTTTTAGGTGGTAAGTTATCTGGATCCCTTCACTTTAGCAACACATTCGATTAAACTTCCAACAACAAGATAACGTTTAGTTTGTGTAACAGCATGGATAAATATATTTCATCGCGTAAGGGCTCATATCTGGAAATATAGTGTTTCATATTAAGTAACTTTATTTAAAGAATGATCAGTGGCAATTGTTCTTTTAAAGCACCTGGACAGCCAAAGACCTCAATCCTCATTGAGATATGATTATGCCACTCCAGTGGTATCAGTCGTATAAACCTTGTTGTGATTGGTGGCGTCAGACTGTTGTAAACCACTGCATCGCTGTTTTGATTTCCAGTAAACACCTTCAGGGAATGACAAGGAAAACAATCACAAAATACGTGTCAGAAAAAGGAATGCTCTTGACATGAATTATAAAAGGAACTTTGAAGCTGCGATTATCTTATGTATTTGTGTCACTGTTTTAAAGCAAAAGAACTACAAAATTCATTCCCTTTGAGTGCACTTTCTCTAAGCCTTACACACATAAGTCATTAAAAAAATTACCTTTTTAAGGTGCAGAAAGATTTAACATACCCTGGCTACGCTGGTATTTGATAGTTTGTACACCCGGAAGCTTTGGCCATCCTCACCGTACTCCACCTTATATTTGGTCGCCCACTGATCGTATCCGTTCCTTCCTTGAGTGGCCACACGTGTCACACGTGTGTAAGCACCAAGGTCCACTTGAAGAAATTGGCTAGCATTATTTGTGTGAGCTGACCAACCTCCCCCAAAGTCACCGTCCGCCTTATAATTTAACCTGGACTGGCTTGGTGGGCTTTTGTCATCCAAAATCGAGGATGCGGTTATTTTAGAAACAGCGATATTTCCGCTTTCCATACCAAGAGGTGCGATGCAGTCTAAGACATACAAAATAATGATCGTAAAAAAGGTTCATTTTCTTTTGGGGGAATGGTTAAACCTAATTTACCTAAGTACCAAGAAAAAACACTGGTACAAATCGTAATGAGAGAAATCTTCAAGCCCAATATTGTTATGGCTCACTGGGGCAAACAATAGTCATGCGGTTGACTTGATACACCTTTTTTATTGCATCTTTTTAATTGATTACTTGGACTAAGAAAAGAACCTTACCACAAGCCACTGCTCAGACTCATTTTAACCTGTTTTTTAGTGTCCATAGTCATGTCATTGAAGAAGACACTTTTTAAACATGAGTCTTCAGAGATAATTGATTATACCTGGGCATCCGTAAATCTCAATTCTCATTGATATGTGTTTGTGCCACTCTATCGGCAATGGCCGGATGAAACGCGCTCTGGTTACGTCGGTCAGTTTGTTAACTACAACTGTTGTACTGTCTTGATTTCCGTCGAAAACCTTTAAAAGCAAGTTTAAAAAAGAAATGTAGTTAACATTTGGTTTGCTTTGGTATTCTCGGTGAGTCAGTATAAAGTGACCTCAGAAAAAACACCGCTTACAAACTCATTCACCAACCTAACCATCCATTAAGACATTCAACCTTCCCTTGCACATTCATTTTGAATATTCAAATTAGTAAAACTGGGCTGAAAGTTTTCTCATTTACTTTCATAGGCCTCGCGATGATCAGACCGTAACAGCGTAAGGTAAATATGAAATAGTGCAAATTTATCCTAACTTCATATTTAGAATACCGCGATAAGAGATTACCTGTGCAGAACTATGTTCTGCTTTCTTGTAAAATTGGAAGTTGATCCCAGAATAGCCAAATTGTATTCTGTATTTGGTCACCCACTCATCCAGTCCATCTATCCCTTGTGTCGCTATACCCGTCACAATTGTTTTACTTCCAAGGTCCACCTGAAACCATTGATAAAGATCGTTCTTGCGAGCAGACCACCCCCTACTTTTACCCTTAATGGCTGCTTGAATGTGCAACCTAGCCTGCTTTGGAGCATGATCATCATCCAGTTGTGAGGAGGCAGATATTTGTGCATCAGAGATTGATTTACTTTCCATGCCGAGGGGGGTAACACAGCCTGAGTATGTCGAAAGAAACAAATCGTAGGTATAGGTACAAAAAGATTGAAAAATGCCCCGTAGTGATATTGCAATCCATAAAATTCAGTGTTAACATTTGGAATCGCTTTCAAAATGCTCTTTCATGCCATACTACCCACTTAACCTATCAGATTCAAGGTTGAGTGAGGCCATACCTTTAGAAGTTAGTTATTTTCTAACGAACTACTGTACCGCGGGACTTGAAGTTGGAAAAATGTTTAGTTTACGAACAAAGTGAGTTGTTAAAGGTAACTTAATCGCCGCATCAAACTAAAACTTATCTTTCTCAAAGTTAGGATGACAACAGGTCATCCGTGCGAATTTTGTGACTTCACCTTCAACGTTCAGGTAATTTTTACCACTTTCCTAGTTAGCATTTCCAATACTGTTTGTACAAGTAAGACACAAATGAAAACAAATGCATAACCTGGTTATAATAGACTACGAGCAGTCCCTCCTAATGATGGTGTCAATGGCAATAGTGATAATGATAATAACAGTGATCATTGTGATGATAGCAAAACATAATAATAATCATAATAATAATAATAATAGTAATATGGAATATGGGAATTACCTGGACAGCCATAGATCTCAACCCTTATGGATATCGGTTGGTTCCAACTCACTGGTCTAATTCGTATATAGCGTGCTCTGATTGGCTGGCGTATTTCGTTATAGACGACGGTCTCTCTGTCTTTATTTCCACGGAAGACCTATTCAAAATTATTGAGACGAGTGAAAAGTGAGCTATTCATCAGAACAGTTGTAAAACTTCTAGGGTCCAGTTGTTCGAAGGCCGATTAACGTTAACCAAGGGTTAAATTTTTGATCTGGGGTTTCTTTTTTTCCTTTGTTCGAAAGCCTTTTGGGGATAGTTTTCTCTATTCTTTTCTAACCATCCAATTTACAAATTGTGGACAAAAAAAAATTAATTAGACTGAATTTTCTTTTTAAGCTTTCAGTTCTCAAATCATATTTCGCACTAACCCTGGGTTAACTTAACCCAACTTTATAACAATAATAATAATAATAATAATAATAATAATAACATATTTAACTAGGGTAAACCCGTCAGCAGAAGCTGTTATCAATAGGTGCCCTGGGAAACAAAAAGAAAGCAAATAATAATAAAAGCCCTAAAAACTATTACAATATACATAATAAGATAAAAACTATGGGAAAGTATATACATAGAAGTAGTATCAAAAGTAAAATTAAAAGTTAATTATATAGAAAATCCTGAAGCTTTGTTTTAAACATTAATAGGAATTCAAGTTCTTTCGGGTTTGGTTGTAAATTATTGAAGGCTTGTGCCCCAGAATAAAAGCACCCTTTCTTAGCAGATTCGGTGTGACTAAAAGGTCAAGACCATTACGCCTGGTAAAATAATTATGTGATAACTTGACAAAATATTCTTTGAACATTTCAGGAGCAATATTATTGACACATTTAAAAACAAAAGTTGAAATACGGACCATAGAACGTGTCTTAAGGGACATCCAACGTAATTGTCGCAAAAGCTGCTCGTGACTAAGGCAACTTTCTTTTAAAACAATTCTAGCAGCTCTTGTTTGAAACCGTTCTAAAGATTTATATCTAGAAGGAGCTAAATTATTCCAAACAAAGTCGCAGTAATCTAACTTGGGGAGAATCATAGTTGTAAAGACTCTTTCAGCTGCGTGAACCCTTAGACTGTTTCTGACCCTACTTAACAAACCAAGCGGTCTAGAGACCTTATTAAGCGGTCGAGTAACTTGTTCCTTGAAAGATAGTGACTCTTCTAGGTATACTCCTAAGTACTTATAGAAGGGCTTACAATTGAGGACTTGATCTCCTAAATAAACACTGCAAAGATTGTTAGAGTCAATTTGATTGCGTTTCAGAGCAGTTCCAAAGATTACATATTCAGTTTTCTTAGGATGAATAAACAGATCGTTCTTAGTAGACCAATCTAAGAGAAAATTGAGCTCGAAATTTAACGCCTGCAACAGCTGGTTTGCATCTGAGGCTGCGTAATAGATGACGGTATCATCAGCATACATTAATCCATTAGCAGCCTATAAACAGCTTAGCATATCTGTTACATACAAAGAAAAAAGCAGAGGGCCCAGAATAGAAACTTGTGGAACTCCGGAGACCACTTGTTGAGGCCGGGACAGGACACCTCCTACGAAAACTGATTAGGTACGATCTGTTAGGTAATCAGACATCCAACGATGCTCACCATCACGAATTCCAAATAATTGCAGTTTATCAAGCAAGATTTTATGATCAATAGAGTCAAAAGCCTTACGAAAGTCCACGTAGGTGGCACCTCAGTGTTAGCTGACCAGCATCCATGTCCCTTCTTATGGAGTCAGTAAGGAAAATAATTGCACTCTGTGTCGAATACTTACGACGGAAACCACATTGGTATCTAGAAAAAAGGTTGTGTGACTCCAGATGATCCACCAATTGCTGCTGTGCAGCCCGTTCAAGAATCTTTGACACCACTGGCAAAATTGAAATCGGACGGTAATTGTCGATGTCATCCCTCACCCAATTTTTGAAGAGTGGAATAAATAACCTTAGCATGTTTCCAATCATGAGGTATACGCTGAGTCGTAATAAAAAAATTGGTAATATGTGTTATAAGGGCGCTGATAGTTACAGCACTATCTTTTAGCAGCCTAGATGGGAGACCATTAAGGTTTGTTGCTTTTGTTGTCCTTAATTGTAGTAACTGTTTGCAAACGAATCCATTAGTGACTGGTGCCATATAAAATTTACCTGAAGAAGACTTGGAACAAATCGGCCAAGCAACAGAACTCCTTTTGAATCTATCAGAGATTCGTAATTTAATCTCAGACTGAAAGTATTTACAAAATTGGTTTGCAATACTTTCTTTATCCGTGATCGCTTGACCATCACACTTCAATTGATTAATTGAGTTGAAATTAGATGATGATTTATCAAGTAAAATTTTGTTCATAGACTTCCAAAAGTTACGTGGATCGTCGAGATTTTCTTGAATCAGATTTCCATTATAATTAGACTTGGCACTTCTAATAGAAGCGGTGACTTGATTTCTATATGACCGATACGAAGACCAATCCTCGTCTCTTCCAGATCTCTTTCCTTTTCTCAAATAATAGTCTCTGGTTCACATTAAGTTAGAAATCGCAGAAGTCATCCAAGGTTTCTGGCTGCCACGAACTTTTTTAGTTACCAAAGGGAAATGACGATCACATATTTGAAGAAATATGTTTTTAAAGCTGGACCATGCGAGGTTCACATCAGAACTTGATAGAACCGAGACCCACGAGGCACTCTGAAGATCCTTGTTGAAGGTTTCCTTGTCGTACCTGGCGTAGTTCCGATATTCAATTTTTTATGCTTGGAACTTGAATGAGTTCAATTTGCGAAGATAAATGTGTTTGAGTGATGGAAAAGAAATCAATGTCCTTATAACGTAATAAAAATAGTCGAATCTCGTCAACTTTGGGAAGAAGAGAGCACACATTTAGGTGGAGAAATTTTAGGCCACGTTTACTTGTTAAATTAGATAACTCAGGGATATCTTGATATACACCTGGACCATCTACATCTGCAATCGTAGCAACAACCACGCAATTGGAGCAAGTTCCATGCTTATCAAATTGAGGACCAATACATTTAAGATGAAACAGAAGCGAACATTCCGAGCAAGTAACATAGCCAACATTCTTCTTTATAACAAGATTGCACTTTGAACATCGCGGCCTCAATGAATGCCTCAGGTTTGCTCGTGACCTTTCCACTGGTCCCGGGTTGAGCTCCAAATCGCCAGATAGATACAAAAGAAGCAAGGCTGCGCCAGAGTGCCTGATGAGACCACTTGAAGAAGAAAATATCTGTGGCATACTGTAGCCATGATGGCGGCGAACTGACCCATTGCTCCGGCCCGTAATCGCTCCAGGAATCACATTATAACTCGCCTCGAGGGAGTTTCCCAAACAAAAATTATGCACAGCATATTTAGATGGAAATTGGTGATTGAAATTGGCATAAAAAACCAAAACTAACTACAAAATTATTGAAATTGTACGGAGCCCTCATTCCACGTGGCCTACCGCCATCTTGCATATCTTGCATCTTGCATATCTTGAACAACCAGTTCTCGGTTACTTTGTCTTTTCCCTCACAATTTCCAAATTTAATGTTTATTTCTGATCACTAATGATGTCCTAAAAATAGAATCAATGGGTCTATAAAGGTATACCTTCTCAGCTTCGAGTGGCGCCTCCTTGTAAAACTGAAAAGATACTCCATCGTCACTATATTGTAACTTATATGCTGTCACGTACTGGTCTAACTGTGGATTAGGTCTGCCTTGGGTCGCTATACCAGTTACTGTAGTATATTGACCAAGATCCACTTGAAACCATTGGTTTAAATCATTTTTAGGTGATGTCCAACTACCGGAGGTGCCAAAAACATTCTTATAATGCAACCTTCCTTGCCTGGCTGCATGATTATCATCCAACTCTAAAGAGGTACTTATCTGAGCATCGGTGATTGCTCCGCTATCCATGCCAAGTGGTGCTACACAACCTGTTTGTATTGAAAGAGGACGAGAAAGTGGAAGGTGAATCCCTCTTCAAACAGTTATGGTCTTCGTTTGAGCAGAGTGTGATGCGTTTGCTCTGTTACTTTACGTTTCCAAAAGTTAATAATTCTCATCCGGTTTCCACGATATATTTTTTTCAATTAAGTATTTAAAGATAGTCTATGGTAGATTTAATAGGTTTTAGTTGTTGTAAAGGTTTTATCAAATCGTTTCTACAGCGTCGCCCATGCCGGGCTGATGCTAACAAGAGGTGTACCTGGGCATCCGTAGATTTCCATTCTCATCGATATGTGGTCGTTCCAGGCTACCGGCTTCACTCGGATGCAGCGTGTGGTATTGGTGGGCTCAATACATTAAAGAAAACAGTATTTTGGTCTTGATTTCCATCGAACACCTAGACAATAGACAAAGAATAAAAAAAAAGTTAGGAAATGTTTTGAACGCTACTTGGGTTCGCTCAACCAGACTTGGGGTCTGACTGATGTGGAGGAGATAAATGCATGCGTTCTGATGCGTGAATGGTGAGATGGACCGAGAGATGGATGGCGGATTGATAGATTGAGCAAAGGGATAGGGAGGAAGGATGGATTGAAAAAGGAACTAATTGACGGATGGACGGAAAGATGGATGAGTCAGTGGACGGATTTAATGATGGATGGATCGGATTGGGCGAGTGTATAGAAGGATGGATGGATAGGTAGGTGGATTGAGCAAATGTATGGAATGCATAGATGGTTGGAGGAATAGACAAATAGATAGAAAACCTTATTTGATCCGGGTAACTTTAATCAAAGAAAAGTTGTTTTGTTCTTAAAAGCCTAAATGTAATTTTCAAAGTTCGTGTGATAACACATTCCAAGCTTTCGTCCTAGTGTAAACAAAACCTGTCCGTTAGTAGTCTGTTTTAACAACCGGTAAAACTAGATTCCTACTGGAGGTTCTAAGATTATACACCGATTTCCCAATATTAATACAGAATTTTAACTAGGTTAGGGTCATATTATTCATGATTTTAAACATTATGAGAGCTTTTTGTTTTTTCTCTTCTCCTTGAGATATGACAAGTCAAGCATACTCAGTAATTCCTCAGTAGATAACCGATGGTAGTGAGGTGATTACACGTGCAGCAAGACTTTGTAACGTATGAAGTTTATCAGTGAGGCGGCCACTGATGTTATCCCATGCTTCACTAATCAAAGAATGGTTCAACAATTGACTGAGAAAAACTAATCAGGTTAGAAGAAGGAACAAAAGGCTTAATGGATGAATAAATGGATAAGTGGACGGATGAGTTGATGGACAGATGAATGGATTGAGCGAGTGTATGGAGTAATTATCGTGACTAAAGGGATTTATGAATGGATGGAGGGAATAAGGGAGGGAGTGAAAGAGAAATGGATGGATAAATAGATGGATGATCTTCCTTTCTGGACCATGTTCCTCGTTCTTTATGAGATTTTTGTCTGTGGTGTTACGTCTTTATAAAGAAGCAGTAAATGACATCTGCACGATATCTGTTGGCAAAAGTCTGTAACTTAGCAGAGAAAATAAAAGGTTACGATATCTGGTACCTTTGCAGAACTGGATATGGCTTCCTTGTAGAGGTAGAAGTTTATTCCATCATCACTGTATTGTAACATGTATTTAGTCACCCACTGATTGTAGCCATCCATCCCCTGAGTCGCCAAGCGCGTCACTTTTGTGTACCTACCAAAATCCACTTGAAGCCATTGGTTACGGTCATTTGTGAGAGCTGACCAACCCCCAACTTTGTAGCCATCAGCTCGGAAATGTAACCTGGCCTGTGATGCGGAGTGATTGCCATCTAGTTGTGATGATGCTGTTATCTGAATATCAGATATTGATCCAAATGCCATTCCAAGAGGATTTATACAACCTTATTTAGGACAAAAAATAGAGGGTGAGAGTTAAAAATAGATGCCATTGTTTCATGGATAATGGCGGCTTGTTACAGTAGTGTACTGTAATAACATTAAACACCCAAGTCGCAAATGGAGGTTAGGTGCCCAAGGGGCCCAGGGGCTGCAACCGCAGTCGCACCCAAGGCGCTAGAACACCCGACTGGCCTACCCAACCTGCAACCTAGCGAAGAGCCTCCCACGCCAAGCCCCCTACAGGCACCGAGTCCAAAGGCTCAGAGGAAAAACAACAAATAAACAATAAATGAAAAAAAAAAAAAGAAAGAAAGAATCAGATATAAACCCCTGCACAAGAAAACAAGCAGTTGGAGATGGGAGCGAGGGAACGCCGAGAACGCCACGCTATATAGAACAGAAAACACAATGCAAGCACACGGGGAAACAACGCATGCACTGATAAGGAGTACTGCTGGACATGGAGGACCCCAGGCCTCCAACAACCACATGCTTGCTGCAAACGCCACAGAATGCAAACAAATGCTGTACAAATGCTAAAAGAAGGCTAAACGCTAACAGTACGCCAGAAAAAATCATAATGAACAGATTAGCCCCGAGTCATTAGCTATATTAATTGCTATTGAACAATGTTGCCGTTCACAACATGTAGAGTACCACAGAGAGCCTGCCCAAAAATGATTAGCATTAGGAATAATAGATACAATTTGTGACCTGTATAAAATCTATAACAAATGCCAAACCCTGGTATTTAATGCATCACCACAACAAAAGTGAGATTATTCTAAATACCAGAACAGCCATAGATCTCAATCCTCATGGATATTCGATTGTGCCACTCAGCAGGTTTGAATCGAATATAACGCGTTACGACTGGTGGGGTCAGTGTGTTGTGCACAACAGTGTCGCTGTCTGTATTTCCTTTAAAAACCTTGATACAAAAATACAAAAGACCTTAAGAATAAAGTCTTCTTTAGCATTAACTTTTCTCAACGCAAAAGAAAAAATGCTAAATGAGCCGAGAACTCCATAGAATCCCCACAAGTTAGTTTTACATGAGCAACATTCCGCTAAGAAGAGCAGTCTACCACTTGGTGGATTTTTGTTGATCTAATTGACCACGAATCTTTTAGGGAAGCTTAACCTACATATTTTATGAACTGAAATAGCTAAAGAGCTCGTGAAGTTTTGTGTGTTCCCATTTAGACATAAAAATTTTATCTGAGTTCCTTATTCCCCAAAGGAAGTTCAAAAGGAAACAGAATTTGCTGAGAATATTGTGTCTTTGCCCTTCAAAGTTGACAATGGAGTGTTGAAATAGCCTGGAGAGATGTTGATAAGAGGGATAGAACGGAATTATATTTTCACTACCCATACCATTAAGAATACCAAACATTCATAACTAAAATCTGGTAAGACCGTTTCACGATGCATACCCTTGCAGCAAAATCTCCTACATCCCCAAAGAAATGAAAGACATATTCATCTTCACCGTATTGTAGCCTGAACTTTGTCACCCACTCGTCGTGCCCATTCCTTCCCTGAGTAGCTATGCCCGTCACCCGTATGTAGCTACCGAGGTCCACCTGAAGCCATTGGTTTGCGTCATTTTTAAGCACTGACCAGCTTCCTCCATTTTCTCTGTTTGCCTTTGAATGTAACCTGAATACTTTGCGGAATGATTATCGTCCAGTTGTGAAGACGACTTAATTTGGGAATCAGAAATTTTTTGATTTTCCATGCCATACGGTGACAGACATCCTAGATTAAAATTCAAAGCGAAGTTTTCTGTAATAACAAATGCGGTTTAGGGAATTTGGACGATTGCGAAGTGGGAGTCCGAACTAGATCCCGTGATCACCAGTATGATCACGCACAGATTTGGGCGACACAAACTTCTGTCACTAATTTATCAGAACTTTGAAAAATTGTTAGGAACAAAATACCCACCGTTTCAATCTATTTTCTAAGTGAAAATGTAACAGTCGACGCGAAAAAGTGGCCCAAGAGTCAATACAATAGTACGTATGAACTACGTAACAAAGGCATGACGCTTAGACTGCCCTTTTTACGCTGCCCAGTCATGAGCATAACACCTGAACTACTTTTTTAATGTTCAAAATCGGTTTGCTGATGGCCAATTAAATTCGAAAAAAATTTCCCTTCACCAACATAAGGATTTCAAACTGCCTGGGCAGCCATGTAATTCCATCCTCATCGAGATGTGGTTATTCCAAGTCATTGGTATCAGCCGTATGTACCGAGCTGTTATTGGTGAGGTCAGTTTGTTGTACACGACAGTATCTGAATCTTGATTTCCAGCAAACACCTAAGTATAATGCAGTAAATGGTTTGAACCCGGGGGTAACATGTGAAGGTGTAGTCTGATCGTCCGGGTGAGTGTAGTCCTGAGAAGGACTGTTGTCGGTGGCAGTGACTGACGTTTCGACAACCTGTGCGGAAGTCATCATCAGAGTCAAGTGAATGATTGTTGTCAGTAGAATGTTCTAATTCCAGTTCGTGTGAAATGATCGGTTGGTTTTGCCGTGATGTTATTGGCTGTAAGACTCAAGTGACGTAAGTCGGTCGTGATTTGTCTGTTTCGGTCTGTCGGTAAAGTTAGGTTGTTCTTTTTCGGTCGTTTGTGATGTTTATGTCGTGAATGAGTCGTTTGTATGGGGCGGGTAGTTGTTGACATCTGCCAAGCCTCCTACATCGGTGAGACTGGCAGAAACCTCACAACAAGACTGACTGAACACAGACGGGCGACGAGGAAAGGTGATGTCAGCAATCACATTGCTGAACACCATCGACTTACCAACCACAGCATTGACTGGGACTCTGCGCAATGCCTAACCTACAGCACTGACTATTTTCAACGACTGACTCTGGAAAGCTGCTTAACTAACTTAGGACAGACTCCCCTAAACAGATGTCAACAACTACCCGCCCCATACAAACGACTCATTCACGACATAAACATCACAAACGACCGAAAAAGAACAACCTAACTTTACCGACAGACCGAAACAGACCAATCACGACCGACTTACGTCACTTGAGTCTTACAGCCAATAACATCACGGCAAAACCAACCGATCATTTCACACGAACTGGAATAAGAACATTCTACTGACAACAATCATTCACTTGACTCTGATGATGACTTCCGCACAGGTTGTCGAAACGTCAGTCACTGCCACCGACAACAGTCCTTCTCAGGACTACACTCACCCGGACGATCAGACTACACCTTCACACCTAAGTATAATGTTGACAGATTTTCAAGGCGTATTCTAAGATTCAAACATTGTTTCATCTATTTCTCCTTTCAAGACCCTGGAACGCACACAGCAGTGGTGCAGAATTCATCCTTAAATCTGTTTTTAAACGATCTGCTTTTTAATGATTTATCTCTTGAAGTTAACTCTATAAAGTAGAGCTATCAAGTAAAATTTTTCCTCTGAAATTGTTAACACACCTTTCCTGAGCTGCTGTCAGATTCCTTGTAGAGAGTGAAGGTCACACCATCATCGCTGTACTGCAAACTGTATTTGGTGACCCATTCTTTGAATCCATGTCTCCCCTGAGTCGCTACTACCGTTACCCGAGCAAAAGCATTTAGGTCCACTTGCAACCACTGATTACGGTCATTTGTGAGTGCCGACCAGCCACCCTGCTTTTGATCATTTCTCTTAAGGTGCAGTCTTCCCTGTATTGCAGAATGGTTACCGTCCAGATGCGAAGAAGCACTAATCTGAGCATCTTCTATTGCCTCACTCTCCATTCCAAGGGAAGTCATACATGCTGCATTTTTTGGTAAGAGATATGTGTCAGATACATATACTATCCAAAATTTACACAACACTCTAATTATTTTTCTTTTGAAATGACTGCCTGTGATATACCAATGTACTCACCCAAAGGATTGGTCAATTTTAGTCGAAATGACTTCAGAAAAGTAATTTGGATATATCAACAAAGTTGAAATGTATGATGCACGATCCTCGCAGTAGAGAGCACTATTTATGCAAAAGCGAAAATCAAACCTGAAAAAAATCAGGCCTGTACGGCATTGGAACCACTGACCTCTGCGATACTAGTGCAGCGCTCTACCAATTGAGCTAACAAGCCAACTGGGAGCAGGCCGTTAAGTTGATTCGTAATAAACCCGTGATGATAAATCAGATACAATGAATATATGAAAGTTCATATATTTTTCATAAGAAAGAAAGTTCATAAAGTTTTCATATATTTTGAGCTTGTTAGCTCAATTTCACAGCTGTCTTTGAAGTCCTATTACGCTTCGCAGTCAATCAAGTTAATTATTTCCTAACGTATTTCGGCCACTGCATTCTAAACTCATATCGATAATCGCCATACCTGGACAGCCATAGATCTCAGTTCTCATGGAGATCTTATTGTGCCAACCGGTTGGTATAAACCGTATAAACCGTGCTGTGATTGGAGGATTCAGATTGTTATATGCAACTGCATCACTTCTTTTATTCCCATTCAGCACCTGTAAATTGTATGAGCAACATGGATTAACTCAATTTTTGAAGGGCCTTTAAGACTGACATACACTACTCTTACCTTTGATTTGCAATCAGAGTTTAACTATGTAATCAACAAAGAAAGTTCTAAAGAAAATTTTAAAAAAAGGGTAAACATTATCCAAATTATTTAATTTGTTGGAAAAATATGGATTGAACTGGTTGTCCCCTAGAGCGGCTTTGGCTATTTCTTTTGTGTATTCTATGGACGGGAAATCTACCTTAGACATACCGTCCATAAATTGTCACCCTGTTGCCTGTAATACTGGAATTTTTTTCCATCGTCACTGTACTGTAACTTGTACTTGGTCACCCATTCGTCGTTGGCATTCAACCCTTGAGTCGCCACACGCGTCACTCTAGTATAACTGCCAAGATCGACCTGCAGCCATTGGTTTTTATCGTTTATCTGAGCCGACCATCCACCAGCCTTATTTCCTTCTTCTTTAAAATTCAATCTGGCCTGACTTGGTGAATGATTGTCATCCAGTCGTGAAGAAGAACTGACCTGGATATCAGTGATCATTCCATCCTCCATACCAAGCGGTGAAAAGCATCCTTGATTTTTTTTTTTTTCGTAAATAAAGGTATAATAGGAGAGAAGAAGAAGAAAAAACAGAAAAAACCAATGGGATACTGTATATATCTGGTGGGATGAACCAAACAATCTTGGATTTGTTGAACTTCATTACTTAGATCGATATTTTAGTTCTCTATTCCTTACCTTATGTAAGGAGTGGCTTTTAGAGAACGAGCTTATAGAGAGTTGACAGACGTAATTAAAGATTCGTGGTCTTTAAGAGCTACCCCTCATGCATGGGCTTATTCAAGTATATTTTCTAAATCTAAACTACAAGAAATATGCAATTAGGGGTATAGTTTTAGCCATTATTTATTATTAAGAATGTCTTAACCTTTAATGTTATATCATGTGAAGGTGTAGTCTGATCGTCCGGGTGAGTGTACGAAACGTCAGTCACTGCCACCGACAACAGTCCTTCTCAGGACTACACTCACCCGGACGATCAGACTACACCTTCACATGTTACCCCCGGGTTCAAACCATTTACTGCAATGTTATATCATTTTGTTTATTTCATGAACTATTTCATAAAAGCTAACGTGAATGACACTTTGAAAGATGAAGTTTACGACTTATATGAAATAGATTGAAATTTATACAACTACTGAAACAGCAAATGAGATAGACCCCGATATGATACCTTCGCAGCCATAGATTTCCACTCTCATAGCGATATGACCGCTATACGCCACCGGGATGAACCGGATGTAACGTGCCGTAATTTGCCTTGCCAATTTGTGATATACAATTTTGTCGGTGTCTTGATTACCATCAAACAGCTGAAAAGAAAATCATATTCTTTTTACTGTATTTGGAGGAACTGTGACAACTATCTTTTTTTCTCTTTACAATGACTCTTATAAAATAACTAAGATAGTGCTCGCGCTCTTATTGGTCTTATTGGTCAGAAAATACGTAAACACAGTTGTAACGTCACACTTTTTAGCCTGCACAATTTGGAGGCATCTCAAACTCAAGCTTTTGCAATACTCGCAAAGTAATTTCAAGTATACAACAACAAATATTAGAAATGGAGGAAATTTGCCAAAGTTTAATTAGGGTTTTACCCATCTCTTTCCCCTGGGACCAAGGAAAAAAAAGAAAAAAGAAAGAAGAACTTCAGCGCCATGTCTGCCTTGATGATTGTGGGCTGGACGACTTCGTCAAGGGAGCTTAAGAAAAGATGGCAAAATATTAAGAAAAATGCGCAGTCATAATTTTCTAAAGGTATTTTTCGCATTTGAGCAGTACACTTATATCCTCTACAAGACACTCTTTATCATGTTTGCTTCAAAATATTCACGAAAATGCATACCAAACGATGTGCTGCATTCTGTATTTCTCTCAAAGCAAACATTGCACAGCTGATCGGTTGCCGTGTTTTGGCTTTTACATTTTTTCAGACATTTTCTCAGAGACTTTCTCGCCGTAAAAAAAAACTACTTTCAAATTGGCAAGAATAAACTTTCTTTTTTTACATTCAAGATGGGACAGCAGAACATTTCCTGACCAGCAAAAGTTCAAAAAGCACGATGAGCGATTCAACTTCTCGACCATGTTTTCGAGCTGCCAAAGGGGGTAAGCTTTAATCACTTTTAAAACCAACAGCCACAGAGACATTCAATGTCAGCATAGTCTAAATCCTCCTCTCGAAGTTCCTACTCTTGGGAATAGTATACTCTAAACATTGTGGAAAATTTTTTTCGTCATATTTACGATGATTTAAAGCTGATATCGTTTTATTCACTCGACTTCAACATGACTTTGATTTTTATAAATGCAAAGTTACACAATATCATAATGGTGGTTGCTGTTGCAACTCACTCACGTCTGTCATTGAAAATTAACATCACGAAGGGTAGCTTTCCCCGATAACTTCCTCGAATGCTCCAACCCTCTTCGTGTTTAGATGTGAGCATGTAAACACAGAAAAAGTTCCTTATTGCTTAATATTATAACTCGCCTGAAAACCGAGGAGGATTCTTCTTCAACAGAATGATTCTTCAGAAGATGAATGTAATTTTCTTCAATAAATTAAGACAAAAGCGAAAGCTTAACTGGTTACGAATCTGATTTGTATTTCTAATTGTTTTTCCCGCCTCTGGCACATTTAATTTGGCTAGATCGTCGAATATTCAACCTTGCATCCATTGTTCAACACGTTTTCTAGGGTTGGTAGTTGATTCTTTTATCAGTTGTGAGCAAACTAAACGAGTTATTTTTTTTATCCTAAACGTTTCAGTTCTTTATCCCAAGTTCAATTGTTTTTCCCCTTTTCGCAAGTTTCCGTATTGTTCAACGCGGTTTGTCGCTTCCGGAAAACTAATTGAGATTAGAATATGCAGTAAACTAAACTTTTTTTGCCATCGATTGAAATTCTACATTATCATAATCGTGGTTTACTGTCGCACTTGTAATCACCCACTTTGTTGCCAAACTTCAGCAATAGAAAGTAAGACCGAAAATACCTTGAACGAGTTGTCGCTTTTTTCTTTGTAGAAATGGAAGTTCACTCCATCATTACTATATTGCAACCTGTACTTGGTCACCCACTGCCCTGGCCAATGTCCATTCCTCCCCTGAGTTGCGACGCCAGTCACAGTGGTATAGCTGCCAAGATCCACTTGAAGCCACTGTTTTTCATCCACTACACGAGATGACCAGGCTCCCCTCTTTACCCCAGTCAATTTAAAATTCAGCCTGGCCCTTGATGTAGCATGATTGTCATCCCACTGTGTAGAAGCGGTTATTTGCGAATCCTTGATTGCTCCACTTTCCATTCCAAGAGGTGTGTTGCACACTGTAATTAGTGAACGTAAATTGATTGAGAAAGATATCATTCGTCTCGTTAGGTGTGAGGAAAAGAGAAGAAGTCTGGTTCCACTTCGAAGAATCGAGTCCTAGAATCCCAAAATTTCGCGCCGACGCTGTATTACGAAGCTAGAGAACACTGTAGTGAGGTAGGCTATTATAAGGTTCATATGGACCTTTTGTTCCGCATGGTGCAGCTACTAGGGTCCGAAATGTCCATAGTGTCGTGTGGGTGAATAAAACGGTAAGGATATTTGAAATGACATGCACCTTCAAGAAGTAGATTAAGTAAATGTCATTACATTGAGCGTGTTTGCTGTAATTTATTTACCTATACGAATCCGCAGACTATAATTCCATTTCTCGGGCGACGTTGCACTTGTATCCTTAGCTCTGTGCTATTGATCCTTTTACATTAACATAAATTTTCATTTCGTGGTTTTAGGGATTGTAAAAGGTAATCCTTATTTCTAGGTCTATTGGCATTATTTGTTTCATTTGAAACGTTACCTGTACAACCGTAGATCTCTATTCTCATCGCTATACTTGTATACCACGCTATTGGTAAGATCCTTATGTACCGTGTTGTGATTGGAGGTTTGAGAATATTGTAAACAGCAGTTTCACTATCGCTGTTTCCGGTGAACATCTAAGCGAGAAAAACACAGAAAGCGTTACAGAAAATGATACATAAAGCTCGCGGATGATTGGCAATAAAGAAAAGAGCTATGCCTTTTATGATATATTTAAATGATACACTCTGGAGGAGACTTGTGGGGCTCAGGAAAATACTCGATTGCACGTCAGAGAAGTTCTTTAATTGGAAATCTTCCCTTTGCTTAACTCAAATTCGTTGCTGTTCGATTAAGAAAATTAGCACTGCCTCAGCCTGATTGCATGTGCAAACAACCATTTATAAAGTCATGAAATCTTATATTCAAAGTTATGTCTGAAATTTTTAATGATGCCAATAATTCTCAGGGCAACGCTACATTGATTTAGTTGACACTGCATACCTTGGGGTTGCCTCTAACAGCTTCTTTGTAAGACTTGTAAGTGATTTGGTTAATACTGTATTTTAACTCAAAGGAAGTCACCCACTGGTCATAGCCATCCCTTCCTTGGTAGTTACACTCGTGTTACTCGAGTGTAACTACCAACATCCACCTGAAGCCATTGATCACGGTCATTTGTAAGGGGAAGCCAACCGCCCTGTTTTATTCCACTTATCTTGGTATTCAGTCTGGCACGCTGTGGCGCATGATTATCATCCAGTTGAGATGATGCACTGAGTTGACCATCGGAGATCAATCCACTCTCCATACCAACCGGTGAAATACGATCTATAGGAGAAAACGGACAATCAATCATCTACGCTGGTTTATTTGGAGAATCTCCCAGCCTGCTTCCATGATTTTTTATTTGATGGTTTTATTTCAAAGAGGCTCGAAAGGGATTTTTTTGACCGCGCGGTGAGTTCAAGATACACGCAAGCAAATTACTCGCGTGTGAAATAAGCGATGGCGCGCGTGATCAGATCCGCGGGCGAGTTACAAACAAACCTGGCCGTCACGGGCGTTTCAAAATTTCCGGCTACCTCTACTGTTTCCTGTGGAAGTGGTTGTTTGAGAAACAAAAATGAAAATTTTACTTCTAGAATGCAGGTAGGAAAATGTTTAGACGACAGGACCCTTGCCGAAACTGATCGAAAAAAAAATTTATCTAAAGAGCTAAAGGAGGATGGTGAAGTTGACACCGCATCAGCAAAGTCGCGAGGAGTGCGCTCGATGGGTCTTTCTTTATTCCGCGAAAAATTTAAGTGGATACCTCTGAGTGCTGCGATTTTTTTCTCGCTGAGTTTGATTCCTAAAAAGATGATATGACCGAGAACATAAACAACTCAGTGGACGATGGAAAGGAAAATGAAATCATTGTTGGATCCACAATTGTAAACACTGACAGTTATACTATGAAGGAAATGAAGAACTATAAATTTTGCCATAAAGATAAACATAATTTTTAAAGTAAACAAGACATCGAAAAAATATGGACGAGACTTAAATTCTAATTCAACGACAGACGGTCTAATTAAAATAAAATATTTATCCTATACTTGTGAGAAAGATTGTTGATATTTCCCTCCACAGACTGCAAATTAAAACTAGAAAGAAAACGCCTACTCTCATTTGCTGAGAGGGGATTGCAAAGTTTGTTTTGCTTTCCATTTAAAACGGAATAATGAAAGTTCTCGGTTATGACAGTAGCAAAGATAGAAAACGAAAAGTGACGCCATGGCTTGTTCGTACCTCTAGAACCTCGAAAATTAGAAATTCGCGAAATCTGTGACTAACAAATTGAGTGATGTCTTTGAAACCCTCTTTTCCGCTAAGTTTGACGCTCGTGACAATCTGGAAGACGCTAGAGCAAATTATTTACACTCCAAATTATTTTCACTCTTCCACTTCAAACTGTACATAAACAATTATATCGGTCAATCATGGTAAATGTGCATCGTCGAATAAGGCTTTCGAACAAGCCATCTTCGTGGAACAACGACAAGATAAAATCCAGACGTTGAGTGGAAAGCTTTATTTTTCGATAAGCATGGTCCAGAAGCCGGCAGATGCTGGTTTGTTTCATGCTACACTACAATCTCAGCACGAGAAACTCAACATTAACGGCCTCTATGGAGTACTGGCACTGGCGCCAACTGTACAATCAACTTGTCACCACAAATCGAATTTCGCAAGAGAATTCTCTCCGGATAGTCTTACATTTCCATCAGTCGTAACGATAAGCAAATGAATAAAGGCTGATAGTTTCGAAAGAAACTGTTTGGAGCTGCGTCGGTGGGAGTAACGAAATAATTTGGATATATCAACAAAGTTGAAGTGGTAAATTGGCCACCGTAACGATTACAAAAGCTGACGTTTCGAGCGTTAGCCCTTCGTCGGAGCGAAGCTAGCCCTTCGTCGTTAGCCCTTCGCTCCGACGAAGGGCTAACGCTCGAAACGTCAGCTTTTGTAATCGTTACGATGGCCAATTTACCACTTCAACTTTGTTGATATATCCAAATTGTAACGATAAGCAGTCTGAGTCTCAAATGATGACTTATTCTTCAGTAGACAACAGTGAACTACCGCTGGGTAGTCACTTAAACAAACGACTCCCTTAGAAACCACCAAACATAAGAAAGCAATGACCAACTCGAATGTGTGATACTCTTTTATTTCTCTTTTCTGACCCTATTCTGGTTTTATTCAGTGATCTTTCACACAATCGCCCTTTTGAACCAGCCTCGCGTCATACCAATATCGTTAATTAGCCTTGTACCTGCTAGCGTGTTCTGGACAACGTTCTTTTCATTTTTGCCTTAAAATTATATAACACCGGAACTAAGTTATGAATCAGTCTAGTGGATCTAATGCACTGAAAGTGTTTCGTAACTAAATTCCCCAAGAACCCGGTTACAATTTCTTAGATTGACTAATTATAATCTGCAATATGTTTGCGGGGAGTGTTTTTAAATAACACGAAAGACACTTTTGTTTTCTTATACTTTTTAGACATTCGATGATTTTATCATGACAATTTAACCCTCCCAACAGTTTACTGATATTTCGAACATAATTGATAGTAGCCACAGTTCTTCGCTTCAGGTAGGCTACTTTCCCGCAGCGGGTTGGCTTATCAACTGGCCGATTGCGGAGCATTAAATAAACCAGAAAAAAGGCTTATTACTTCGCTTCACTTTTGAGTTTCTTTTCCGATGACTGGGTTTTGCTTGTAGTTGTTTTGCGCCTTTCATTTGTATTTAAAAATACAAACCCTAGCTCTTTTAGCGTGCTTCTAAACGTTGACATTCGTCGGTTTGCGCGAAGAAAGAAATACTTTTTACAGCCCGCGCCTCCTGTAACAAAGTTTCCCTTCCGTACCCCCCGTAAAATTGTCGTTGTTCTGAGCCACATTTCCCTTTCTCCACCATGAGAATTGTGATATTGTCAACATCTGGTAGTCAACAAATATTTTGAATCTCCCGCTCGTAAATTGGCTAAGCATCGGTTCATTCAAACCGTTGTTCTAGAAACAATAGAGCCTCTAAACTGCAAACAATTAAAATGTCCATGAAAGGAAGGTAACCCAATGTCATTGTCCACCAAAAATTAAACACAAAGCCTGATATGCATGTAAAAGTCACAAAACAATGCAAATCCACCTTCAGGACGAACGCCTTTTTCCTCGCTGAGGGTAACTATCGATTAATCGCGCGGACTCGTCCTCGCGAAGATGAACCGACGGGTCAGCGGTATCGTTTAAAACGGGTGACCGGATCTAAGAGTGTGAGCTAAAATTGCAAAAACCGGAAATAAAGCTTGCTAAGTTGATCAGCTATTATCTCGAAAATTAGCACGGTGACCTACGCGTTTGTGAAGAGAATTGAAAAAATAATTATCTGATGAAAATTTTTTTTAGACTGGTAACAGCATTTCCCTAAATGACTCAAGTTCTACTGACAGCTTCTTTATCATAGCACGTGTACAGATAGAGAATGTGATAATGTTTAAGAAATTTGGAAAAAAAAAATAAAAAACTAGGCCACCGACTTGGTTTTTTAGATATCTCTCAAAAACAGAGTTTTAGAGTGTCTATTAGCACCGCTGTTCTGTTGCCATGGCAATAGATAAAGACTGATAGTTTCTAAAGAATCTGTTTGGGGCTGCGTCGGTGGGGGTAACGAAATAATTTCAATATATCAACAAAGTTGAAATGGTAAATTGGCCACCGTTATGATTATAAAAGCTGACGTTTCGAGCGTTAGCCCTTCCTCGGAGCGAATAGAGGAATTGTGGGTTGTGTGTGCTTTTAAAGGCAGAAAATGGAGCTACGTGATTGGTGGGAACATGGCAACGAGAAAAACATAAATAAATTAGTGGAATGAAAAGCGTTCGTTGATACCTGTGTGATTTAGACTGCCGGTTTGAAAGATGAGCTTTTGTTCAAGAGTTTTACGGCTTTCCGTGCTACCTAAGTGTAAGGAAAGACCGCAGATTGTCATATGTTGCTTAGAATGATTAGGTAAATTAAAATGTCTAGCGACTGGTTTCGATGTGTCCTTGTCATTCCTTTCCACGTCGCGAAGGTGTTCTCGGAATCGGTCACCTAGTCTTCTGCCTGTTTCGCCGATGTAAATCTTTTTGCAATAAGTGCAAGTTATGCAATAGATTACATTGGCGGAGGTGCACGTGAAGTGATCGGTGATCTTAATGGATCGTTTGGGTCCCGATATTTTCTAAGTGATGTGAATGAAAGGACACGTTTCGCATCGTGCACGAGCGCATTTGCCTGGTTGGTCATTAGTCTGTAAAGAACTTCTGACCAAAAAATTGCCTATGTTTTAGTCGCGTTTGAATGAAATGAGCGGGGGCTGTGAAAAGATAGTGCTTGTCTCTGGATCGTTTTGAAGTAATTTAAAGCTTTTAAGAATGATGGATTTAACTGAGTGGTTGTGAGGTGTCAAAACATTACCTTGATGATAAGTGTCAAAACATTGCCTTGATGATAAGTTTGACAGTCCTGATATCTTTTGTTATTTGGCACTTGCCGTTACTTGTGGGAAAACCCTTTCGAGCCTCCTCAAGTCGAGTCATAGTTTTCGACAAAATGCTGAGGACACCTTTCCATCATTACCTTTCCATTCTCCTCTATTAACATTTTAGTTTTATCTGCGTATGTGGAAATACCACTTTTTAAATGTACCGAATTTGTAATTGATTTGGGGAATTTAAGGAACTTTACTTATTCCTTTATTTTCTATTGGAATAAGTTTAACAACTGTCAGTTTTATGCAGGCGTCCTATGAATTATTTTTCCTACGGCTGAAAGTGGACGTTTATCCGGGTTCGATAAACGTTACATCGTGTCATGGTTGAAAATGTATAAATCAGCAGAGAAGGTTAATGTTTCTATTTTCATGTGCAATTTTTTCAACAAACTTGACGACTTGTTGGATATGATATAGTAGATCCATAACTGAATTACCTTAGGTCGTCAGTTAGTACATGTATGGATTAACAACAAATGGCCGCGACAGATTTGAGTCAACCCTGAAAGTAATCTTTTAACTCCAATGAGTAACTATCAAGCAATTTTGCTTTACCCCGTTGTTGAGAGGGAATGTTATGAGAGGAAGGAAAAGATCAACAGGGGATATTGTTAGATCTGAACTCTAAATTCTCAGAATCGCAATTGTAAGAATGCCATGGCAAATGAGAAAAAGAGAATGGATACTGAAAAAAGGTTGACGGTTACAAAGGCACACAACTAGTTATACTTCAGTTCCGTCGGAAAATTATTTTATCCATATTGCCTCCTGCTGGAGAACTGCCTCGAAATAAAAGCAAACAAAAAGGCCCAAAGCAACCCCTTCACCCATCAAGAAAACATTTTCAAAACCAAGTATCGTTTTCGCGTACCTGGACATCCAAAGAGCTCTATCCTCATGGAGATATGTTTGTTCCACTTTGTTGGCATTATGCGCACATACAGTGCTTTGAGTGGCGGACGAAGTGTATTATACACAACCTCGTCACGGTCTCGGTTTCCCCTTAACTCCTAAAATGATCACAAACGTCACATTTAATTAAGAGTTGAATAGAGGTCTGAATACCATGGAAGTTTTCCAATACGGAAGTTTGTTAATGTGATTGTGATACGTTACTCTACTTTTTGTTTGTTTGTTTTGCCAGCTTTACTTTCAGAATTACGCTTAAAATAACAGGTAATCATGAATAACTAAAGTAATAATGCAACAACGTGGTTAGTCAACACAGTGCTTTTGTGTTTTCCTAACCGTGGTTATGTCCTATTCAAACTGAGGTGCAAGCATTAGAGTTACCGTATTCGCAGATGTATATTTTAATTTATGTTATGAATATGTCCATTAGAAGTTAGCTTAGTTGATAAAACGAGGAAAAACGATACCGTGACCGCAGTGTCTCCAGTTTTTTGGTAGAACTTGTAAGTCACTCCATTATCACTGTACTGTAACTTGTATCTGGTCACCCACTCATCAACTCCGTTCATCCCCTGAGTCGCCACTTGTGTCACTCGAGTGTGACTACCAAAATCCACCTGAAGCCATTGGTCAGTATCATTTGTAAGAGCCGACCATCCTCCGGCTTTGTTTCCCCCGGCCTGAAAATGCAGCCTGCCTTGTTTTGCGGAGTGGTTTCCATCCAGCTGCGAGGAAGCGGTGATTTGCGCGTCAGATATTGAGCTATTTTCCATGCCAAGAGGGAATGCGCATTCTGCAATGAATGTTTGATACTCTTCTATCAGTTATTAGACTTTTATAGGTAAGATCAAGCACAAAAAAAAAACAAATGCTATTCACGTTTTGATACTTAAAAAAAATACGTCATCATGAAGATTCTCATGATCGCGTCACGCGATCATCGTTTCAATTGCTTGCAGTTTGGTTACGAAAAAATTATAAAGCATCCTTAAATTGAACGAACTTGCCTTTCGTGAGGAAAAAGGCCTTTTCAATTCATTTTTTTAGTCGTCAAGTCTTTGGTTATTACACTAGAAATGACATTTGTAGATGCTAAAAGGTATGTCTAATAACTGATGGGAGAGTATGGCTTTAGCCTTAACTTGGAGATTTGTCCGTACTCTTATCGACAACGGCAAATTAGCCAGTCAGATTGCGACATTACTGCCAATTGTGGTAAGACAATATTTAGACAATACCTAGACAACCATATATTTCGGCTCGCATTCCGACTCTATAACTGTTCCAGCGTAAAGGTTTGAATCGAATGTAACGAGCCGTGATTGATTCCTTCAGCTTTTTAGAAACAATTGACTGGTAGTCTAGATTCCCATTAAACACCTGTGAAATGAAACATAATATAGCTATAGATTCACTTATTATCGAATTTTGACATATCTTAAGATCACTGACACTTAGGAGTGGTATAGGAAGAGCAGAAGACTGCGGGACGACTGTGTAATCAAGTAAATGTTTCAACATAGCATGCAGCCAAAGGTGATAATATAGTAACTACTCTCACGAAACCCACCTTGGACTGAAATGAGCATGCAAAGGTGAGCCATGAGCATTTCAGTTACTTTATGTGTATACCTTTGGTAAAGTTTCTCCAGGTTCCTTGTAAAAATGAAAGGCTTTTCCATCATTGCTGTATTGTAAATTGTAACTAACTGTCCAATATTTTTGCCAGCTGTATTTCCCTTTCACTCCCTGAGTTGCGACACTTGTCACAGTTGAGAAAGTTCCAAGATCGACCGTAAGCCATGCTTCATAATCAGCTCTACCAGCCAACCAGCCATCCAGTTTTAACCGTGCAAATTTTGCGGAATAGTCATCATTGAATTGGGTGGAGGCAGTGATTTGAGTATCGGAGATAACTTGACTTTCCATGCCAAGTGGTGAGGAACAACCTGAATGGGTTTGATCAGCAAGGAAACAAAAAGAAATGGTGCTTTACTGCCGCTTTCAAAACGACAATTCTTTACTCTAATCTGTCATGATCTCTATGATAAGCTTAATTGTACGCGCATTTTGATTGGCTCTCTCTCTATTGTTGGAGGGCAGACTCGTAGATAATGTCACTAGTGACAATTTTTTGCTTCCCCATTGTATAAAACCATTACATTCCACGTTGTTGTGGGTCTGTACAATTATATATCGCAGAAATATACAAATTATGAGTCATGTATAAGTTTTAGAGGCAACTTTGCATCATCAAAGATCATAAACTAAGCGCTGAGACACCCGCATATGCTTTTGAAAGAATTATAGATTTAGAGTTGGAGTGAAATAAGATACTAAAGTTCTCTTTTCTATTGAAATGAAAATAATTTAGAAAAACCGTAAGAGGAAGTTTGGCAATAATTCGAACAATTCGGCCAGAAGAAGGTTTTCTTCTGAGTTTTGTATTCAATTTTTCTAGGTCACTTTATTAAATTTCGTCCTCAAGCACCAGAGGTTTTCTAAACCTATGCTTTGCGTCTCCAAACTCTGATTTTATTCGAAACACTAAAGCGCGGTTTTTTCTTAACAGGAGACAATAACCTCATGAAATACCTCGACACCCATAGAGCTCCATTCTGAAGGATATATGGTTGTGCCACGTGAATGGCAATACCCTGATGTAACGAGCAGTGATTGGTGAGATCAACTTGTTATACACAACTGTATCACTGTCTTGATTGCCATAGAGTACCTAATTGTTAAAAACAAAACTAATTGAGCTTGGAAAGAAACCTTACCTTCACACAAAAGGAGCTCACGTTACATCTTTAAAAATACTGATGCAACGAGATGGGGGTGTCGCTGGGTCCAAAAGTTTACTTATTCGTTATGCTGCTGAAATTTTTTGTCCAAAGAAAATGGAGATTAACTTCCAAAACGAATGGTTTTTTTACCTTCTGTGAAAGTCAGCCAAGTTCACCCCAGGCACAAAAGTATTAATTACTTGTTGCAGAGGCATGCTACGCTTGGAAAAATAATCAACACGCATTGACTAATATATATGTCCAGAATTCTTGTTTTCTTTCTTTTTCTACAACGACCACAACAATGCACTTAGAAGTGATGTTCGGGCGATTCGAAGTTATTGACTTCTTAAATAAGGTGAACCAAAAACACGCCATGACGTGGAAACTGCGCCCTAAGTAATTATCAGTGGCACCATGTTTCTAAATGACCAATGTTTGTTAATAATAATAATAATAATAACAATTTAATATTTATATATTGCGCAAATTAACATGTGGCTATGATCAAATGCGCATCACAACACTTTTCGAGGGACTTTGGCCGGACTGCATCAGCAGTTTACAATCAATCGAAGGAAACTTATTTGAAGATGCCCCCTCCCCCCTCAATTCCCAGTAAACAGGCCAGACCACATCACAGTGTTCTCGTGACTGTGTTCTTTAACGTCCCCTGCCTAACCAAATTAACTAATTAATAGATGCAGGAGACGGGACCTACGGTTTATTCGTCCTTATCCGAGAAGACTAGAATGTCTATCCATTTCTTGATATTATAGAAAGGTAGCGCATTCTCCTCAGTTATTTTAAGACCTTGAGTGTTGGTCCGGCCGGGGCTCGAACCATCGACCTCGACGTTCCGCACAACAGTCCGGCGCTCTAACCAATTGAGCTAACCGGGAGGCGGTTAATGTTTATTTTGTGTTCATTGAGTGATGAAAAGGCAGAAAACATTAAATTGGTAGGTTATGGTAAAGGTGGGTGAGGTTCAGGGTAATTTTTTTTCATAAATTCTGAGCTGAGCAGTCCATTCAAAGAAGATCTCGGACGGAATTAATTCACTAAATGA
>NC_142521.1:17900000-17950000 GCF_964205215.1 Stylophora pistillata | reverse complement strand
TTGGACGAATACGCTCATAAACAAATTCCTTCAGTTTCCTTCCCTTTCTTCTGAGACGTTTCAGAGTAGCTTCTGGCATTCTACTGGGTTCTCGGTCACGACTAAATACACGGTTCTGTTTACATGTAAACATAATATGAGATAGCTCGTTTGATATAACAGGTTTCGCTTGATATTTCTCGATAGAAGGTTCACTTGTAAAAGATCGCTCGTAAATTGATCTCTCGTAAAGTCCGCGGACCGACCCGTTCTCAAAACGCTCCACAAGTTTTAGCGTGGGTCTACTGCGAACGGTGTGTGACTCTGTATTTATATTGAGCGTAATAGCCATCGAGTTTCTTTCGCGTACATCAAGCGAGGAATTGTCCACGAAGGTAGCCATTGCTTTAAACCATGCGCTCTAGGGTTCATTCTACGCATGCATGTACACTTCACGTATGCGCTGTAATGGAACTGCGTTTTGTGACTGAACGCAAAAAAAAATTAAATTAAGCCGAATTTATACCTCAAGCGTTTCCTTCTGAAAGCCCGAGTAAAAAGAGAAATGCTCGAATGACAGCAGCGCGGAGGGTTTTAAATTTTAAATGTCACTGAAATTACACAGAGGAGTGGCTCGCGTGTCAAAAGTGTAATAAAGAGCATGACTTGAATCCCTTTTACAATAAGAAAGTTACAGAAGTGCCCGGAAGAGCTTTAGATATTATACATTTCATTTTTCTGAATCCCGAGATGAGGAGACAAATTTTTAGTGGAAAGGTTGTCAGCTGAAGAATTAGTCGCAAGAATAATACTATTGTGTTGGAAGGGTATTCGATTAACAGTCCACAACAAATTGATGCTGCTAAATACAACCTTACCTGCCGATAAAAAACTGTTTAGCAGAGTAATCAAACTTAAAGCTTTCCAAAGCAACATCCTCAGCTCTTCATTGAAGATGTTACTACACATTTGTATGTTTGTGCCCATATCCCTTCATCTTTTATAGAATTAGGTTGTCATCACCCGAGAGCAGAACGTGACTCCTGCACCACGACGGCGCTTTGACGCAAATTTCATCTTCTAGTGTTGATATCATCTCACGAGTAGGCTGAGTGGATTAGTGTGCCGGAGATGTAATCGACACTATATGCGGTAAAGATATTATGGTCTCAATACGATAGGAGAATTTCTGATGTTCCTGGTGTTCTGGTATTTATGTCATAAAAATAGACAGGCAGATAGATAGATAGATAGATAGACAGATAGATAGAAACTTTATTAACGTGTCAAAGAACCTTCTAGTTTGGGAGATATCCCATACTAATGTGGGGAGAAATAAAATGGAAGAACATTATTTACAAAGAATATTATCAACTTAAGAATAAAACTAAGTCGTATCATGCATTGTACATTTAACAATTCATCCTGCTTTAGGGACATTTTTTGCACAAGACAAATTTCTGAGTTCTAAATAGACTGTATGAAAAAGCGGAAAAGAGTATCATCTATCTACAAAAGGCATGTCGTGTTATTTAATACAAAAGATTATTTACAATCGAGAGGCTTAATTCACAAATAGAGAGCCCCCATGGTGGAATTTAGGTCAAAGTTTAACCCTAAATCCGAGCATTATTGTTATCATTTACCCGGAGGAAAGTATTCCATCTTCGGTTTCTCTCAAAATCGCCCGCTCTATGCGAAGATCAAACCTGTGAAAGGAAGTTCGAGGGCTATACATCGTACGAAACACGGCGAAGATCAGATACAGGGATGTTACATGTTTGTATGCTACACTTGCATACAGATTTTATCTTCGAGTGTTAATACTTTCTGTTAGGTGTAGACGGAGCGATTAAGTGAAAGGCATTATCAGCACGGTATACAATAAAGATATCATGTTTTCTATACAGGGGAAGTTCTTGTGTACCATCGAGATATCTGTGTCATAAAAATAGACGGCGTATGACGCAAGCGGAACACATACTGAAAGTACGGGCCAGTGTTTGTTACGTTGGATGCTGATAAGCATCTAATCCACATTTAGGATTGCTTTGCGTTTCGTTATCATCTTAAAACGAACCTATATTGAGAGGAAAAATCATTTATGAGTTATGACCAAAATCAATAAGGAAACTTCAATTTGATTATCCAGCTGTTGGATTTTTATTTTGAGATGATGTCTTCTTTTTCAGTAATCTTTCCCGCTAATTATTTCGTCATCGTTTTCGTTATGCGACCTATAGACCTCTCATGATATATACACTCTCGCAGTTTTTGCATGTTTATCACCCTCTCCCTGGAAAAAGTGGCAAATTTCATGATCTTCGATCAGTTACGTTGGTATGTATGTATGATATCATGATCTTACATATGTCACAAGATATACAGTTCAGGTGAAACGAAAAGAGAAGCTAGCGGGAAACTTTGGCAGCTTTCAAATGGAGAACAATAGAGAAATCCCTTTTATGGGATTTGTAAAAAGTAGTAACGTGTATTGCAATATCGTTGACTGATAAAAACAAAAGACACCAGCTGCGCTGGGATTTTCAACGTAGAGCTTTGATCTATAAATGTCAAACAGAAGCGAATCTTAAAACAAAGCATACAACGAAAAGAAAATGCCTAATTTAAGTTGTTAAGAAACCTTGGTTCACTTTTCGAGATATGCGGAAGGCAACGAGTTCACTTACAAGATAGAATGACACACCAAAAGAGCGATAGTGAGCATGTACAGATGAAACAATTTTAATGCAATAGAAAAATCCGAGCCCCAGATGGGACTTGAACCCACGACCCTCCGTGATCTAGTCGGATGCTCTAACCACTGAGCTACTGTAGGCCTCGACTGGAACCGCATCGCGCGGCTACACAGCCGAGTATTAGTCAGCGCCTGCGAAACTCACTAACAGTCTCACGCTGTCACATTAAAGCATATCAAGATGCGGCCAACCAAACTCCAAAGGGAGCATGTACAGATGAAACAATTTTAATGAAATAGAAAAATCCGAGCCCCAGATGGGACTTGAACCATAATACAGTAAATGGTTTGAACCAGGGTAACGGTCTGAATGTCCGGGTGAGGGTAATTCCTAGAAGTACTCTTGTCAGTAGAGGTGACTGACGTTTAGAGTAAAAAATTTAATAAAATCAATCATATTTTGATATTCATCCAGTTATCTAAAATGCGCGTTCAATTTACCTAAAGTTTGCGAGCCATAGTTTTCAGTTGGACAACGAATTGTTGCTGGTGTGGTTTTCAGATTAGAGCAGTTTACAATAAAGCGTCAAAAGTAATCTAGGATTCCATTGGTTTTGCTTTGTTCCGTTCTGTGATTAGTCCAAAAACCTCGCGCTACTCTCCCAGCCAATCAAATGCAAAACTAAAGCTAATCTCGACGCGCCCAAGGCGCGTTTTCCCGCGCCTTGGGCGGTGAGGTTGGTTTTTCTCTGAGTTCTCATTGTTTCTTAAGGCTATTTATTCTATCCTCCGATTTGCTGTTCTGATAACTTTGGTTCTGTGTTTTTACGACACTCAATGTAAGCGAGAAACGGTCTGTGAGCCAGTAATCATCAACCGTTCTAAACTTACATCGTTTAGACAGCAACTAACTCAAATAGACCGTCCCTTCGCATTCACACAATGAAAAATTGGTTAACTTACTTATCATCCCCTTGCTGATAAGAAAAACGGTATATGTTACGTCTGCGTGATGTTCTCAACTTTGACTATTCATAGGGAAAATAGTTCAAATCCCAAGAGGATGTTTACATTTGATTATCCTTTCTTCTTTTTTCTTTAGTTTATTTTAAAACAGTATAAGAGGCTAAAACATATCCTCGGGGCTGGAGTCTTCAATCTTCAAAATCATGATACACCACCTCATCGGCCCTATCAGAAACGAAAAAAATAATAGCATCGTAAATGATTAAGGCTAAATATGTCTTCACAAATGTAGTTCTGAGATTCTTAAGTTTTCCAAGCAATAGCCTGAGCAATTTCCCTTTGAGTGTCGGTAAACAGTCGTCAACTATTCAGTATTGTTTTAAAATAACATTAGTTTTCAAGATAGTAAAAACATTAGAGAAAACACAGAGAGGTTGTTTTTAATAAAAAGCTTAAGCAAAAACGGTTTTGAGGCGCGGAAGGTGGCTGGAAGATAACATTTTATCATTCCAAGTACTTGCCAGATTTAGATTCATTCTTCTACCGATTGTCTTTCGCTTCTCATAAACGTTTCTTCTTAAAATGTTCTCTATTAATGAAGAAGAGTAATGCGTCGCGTGATCCTGGGTTCGATGGACGTATTGTACGTTTTATATATCAAACCACTTGAGAAAAGCGTAAACATTCATACCAGAATGCTGCGTTCTTAGAGTCTCGAGTTAGATATTTACCCTTCATCGTATATTCTGTTCACTGCATAGTTCAATTCATTGGTTCCTCTGCAAACAATAAACGACGAAGACGTGAAAACTGCGATAACGACTCTTAAAAGCAGGTTTACAACTGACAGAAGGTAAAGTGTTCGTTTTAGGAAAAAAATTATGACTAAAAATATCGTAAGTAGAGACACCAAATGAAGGAAATGACAATTGGATAATATGCAAGTAGAAATCTGGGCATTAGATGAGTTGATCAGTATATGGTTGCGGAGACCAAAGTCCTACAAAGATTTAGATTACAACCTATTGGAATTAAAATAAATGGTCGGTGAGTCAGTCAGAATACTAAGAAGGATCTTGTTCACTACTGTCATTTTAAACAAACAAAATAAATGTCATTTGTACTCACGTCTGAAATGAGATTGATTTGATGTGCACATGCTTTTGAGCTCTCCTATTAAAAAGCAGGTTTATAAAGTCATATAAAAGGAAAGAAACTCATAAAGAAGGTTCTAGTCTTTGCATAATGTTAATATCATGTGAGCATCGCGAATTCTTGTTAATGACATAAACATATTCATTCCTTAGTTCCATGATATGAAAATTTTTACAGTCGCTAGATATAACGAGTTCTCTCGTTAAGTGCTTGTTCTCACCTTTTCCAATAAAATAATCCCAAGGCAGCGATTAGAATGCTTAAGACCACGGGTAACAGCACAGCAGGTATATTGACACCTATCAAAGGATAAACGCATCTGCCAGTTAAACTTTCAAGTAGAAGAAGTTGGTTTCCCTTATATATCAAAAAGAAACAGCTAGAAAGAAAGACGGTTTTTCGTCATGTCACAAAATTTGAATAGGGAGGTATGACAAAGACCACTCCTCACGACCCTAGTTGAATTTTTTGCCCACCTTGACTCATCTTAAAGAGTGCAGGAAATACACACTCCATCGCGGCGTTACTCGAACTCGGGTAGTGATAAGTCTGCCGTAGGATGTGGTTTTATTTGAGAATGACTATCTTCTGACCAAAATTTTGAAACTATGAGCTATAAAAGGAAGGCGAATAATAGAAAAATGGTGATGGATGATGACTTTAGAGAAAAAGGAAAAAAAAGCCGGGTCTCCATACCCAACGGTTTACTTTTTCTTCACGCGTAGTCTGACGAAATAAACTACGATTAGACAACAGTTTCAGTGGCAGTGGTAATATGCGGTGGTACGGTTAGTAACCAATGAGAGAAGAGTATTTTGTAGCACGTGATAAGTTTCGATCAATCATATTGCCATATATCTGGTTGAAACTTATCACGTGGTACATAATACTCTTCTCTCACTGGTTACTACCCATACTGCCTCATTTTCCTTCTAGTGGCACCTTCTGTTTTTCGTTTTCCATTATTCTCTGCTCCTCTGACGGTGCTAGCTTCTGTCGTCATTTCTGGTGCTGGCGAATCGTTAACCACTAAGGGGCCGAAAAAAGTTACAAATTCAGATTTCAGGTTTTTCTCTTATTAAAAAATTGAAACATGCGTAAGAACTCGTGCAAACAACATGATGTCGAAAGGACCAAGTTAAATGGTTGCTAATTTGCAAACTGTGCTCATAGCAAAAACAAACTGAGCTTTAGAAGGGAAAAATGAGATGATTCTGCTCGTTTTTAAAATCCTTGCAATCTAACTGGCTCTCAGCAGTGCCATTTATCCATGGTTCTATGTAAAACTAATACAGAAAAACCATCCTGTCAACGCTTGTGCACTGTAGCTAATCAATTTGTGGGAGAATGAAAGCAATTAAAAAAAATGTAACGGAGTAACAGTGTAATATAAATTAACTTAAACGCATATGAGAACGATCTTCGCAGTGAGCAGCACTATTTAAGCAATAGTGAAATTAAGATCTGAAAAAAAATTCAGATCCGGTACAGGCCTGAATTTTTTTTTTTTTTTTTTTTTTTTTTTTTCAGATCTTAATTTAATTTCACTATTGCTTAAAGTGCACCTAAACCCAAAATTTTTTTTTTCGCTTAACGAAATAAGCGCATTTTTTGGAGTATTTCTGTGCAAAAATGTTTTTATTTGCTCAAATCTTTAATTTTCTGTGCCCAGTCAAAATACTGAAAATCGGCCGCAATCTTGGCTCACGACCGAGTATAAAGAAGAATGGTTCTAGCGGATAATGTGACGTCAAATCGAGAACACGAAAGTCTGCATTTCACACATTTTCACTTGTTTGGAAAGGTTGTCGTCGATATTGTCCGAAATATGCTAACTAGGTGTTTTGTATGAGGAATGTATGAAGCGCGATACCCTCTTGCAAATTTCGCACATTGCTACATCCTCCTACAACACACTTAGTCGGCATATTTTCGGACAATATCGACTACAACCTTCTCAAACAAGTGAAAATGTGTGAAATGCAGACTTTCGCGCTCTCGATTTGACGTCACATTACCCGCTAGAGCCATTCCTCTCTAAACTCGGTCGTGGGCCAAGATGGCGGCCGATTTTCCGAACTTTGACTGGGCACAGAAAATTGAAGATTTGAGTAAATAAAAAAAATTTTCCACAGAAATACTCCAAAAAATACGCTTATTTCGTTAAGCGGAAAAAATTTTTGGGTTTAGGTGCACTTTAAATAGTGCTGCTCACTGCGAAGATCGTTCTCATATGCGTCTCTGTAACCGCAGTTCAAATATATGATTACTCACATATTCTTAGCATAAAATACCTTAGTCTGAAATCATAATTGTGGTTTTAAATTAATCACTTTTATGAGCATCCTAATATTTTTTAGCCGACTAGTTTTCCATTGTATACCCTCGCAGGTAACGCACTCAATATGTCTCTATGAGAAAAAGCGTCATTTCTTCAACGATACGAGGCAGTTACTGTACCTGAGCAACCGTAGATTTCCACCCTCATCGATATATGGTTGTGCCACTCAACAGGAATCAGGCGAATGTAACGTGCTGTTATTGGTGGTCTCAACATGTTGTATACAACCGTGTCACCGTTCTTATTTCCATAGAATACCTAATGTTGAGACAGTAAAGCCAGGAATTCTAAGTTTGCTGTGTAACTGCAATAAAAGTGTTCTGATGTTTTTTTTTTGGGAACTTAACTGCCTACAACTAACTAATATATTTAAAAAAAGCTCGTTAAAATGGGGTCAGACAGCTAGCCTCTTTCTTCTATTACGCCTTACCTAATCCTAATCATACCTTTGCTGAACTGTCTTCCGTTGAATTGTAAAATTCAAATGTCACTCCGTCACTGCTATATTGTATGCGGTATCTGGACACCCACTGGTCGTTCCCAGTCATCCCCTGTGTCGCAACACCTGTCACTTGGGAGTTATAACCGATATTTACTTGAAGCCACTGATTGAAGTTATTGTTCAAGGCTGACCATCCCCCTTTCGAGTTTAACCTTGCCTCCTTTGCGCTATGGTCCGCGTCCAGTTGTGAAGATACATTTATGTTGGCATCAGGTATTTCTTTATTCTCCATACCAAGTGCTGCAGCGCATCCTGTGATTGAAAGTACAAATTGTTTTAGGTGGTAAGTTATTTGGATCCCTTCACTGTGCAACACATTTAATTAAACTTCCAAGAACAAGATTTTTCATTTGCTAAGTTTGTGAAACAACACGATGATTATATTTCATCACGTAAGGGTCCGTATCTGGAAATAAACAGCGTTTGATATTAAGTAACTTTATTTAAAGAATTATCAGTGGTAATTGTTCTTTTAAAGCACCTGGACAGCCATAGACCTCAATCCTCATTGAGATATGATTGTGCCACTCCACTGGTATCAGTCGTATAAACCTTGTTGTGATTGGTGGCGTCAGACTGTTGTAAACCACTGCATCGCTATTTTGATTTCCAGTAAACACCTTCAGATAATGACAAGGAAAATTATCATAACAAATGTGTCAGAGAAAAGAAATGTACTTGACATGAATGAAAAAAGAAGCTGTGGAGCTGGAGCTATCTTATACTTTTGTGTCACTCTTAGGGACAAGAAGTACACTGAATATTCATTCCCTTTGGGTGCACTTTTTCTAAGTCTTAGCTACATAAGCAATTAGAAAAAAAAATCACCTTTTTAAGTTTCAGAAATGATTTGACATACCTTGGCTACGCTGAGATTTGATGGTTTGTACACCCGGAAGCTTTGGCCATCCTCACCGTACTCCACCTTATATTTGGTCACCCACTGATCGTATCCGTTCCTTCCTTGAGTGGCCACACGCGTCACACGTGTGTAAGTACCAAGGTCCACTTGAAGAAATTGGCTAGCATTATTTGTGTGAGCTGACCAACCTCCCCCAAAGCCACCGTCCACTTTATAATTTAACCTGGCCTGGCTTGGTGGGCTATTATCATCCAAAATCGAGGATACGATTATCTTAGAATCAGCGATATTTCCGCTTTCCATACCAAGAGGCGCGATGCAGTCTAAGAAATGCAAAATAATGATCATGAAAAAAGTGCATTTTCCTTTAGGGGAATGGTTAGACCTACTTTACATAACTACCAAGAAAAAACGCTGATACAAATCGTAATGAAAGAAATCTTCAAGCTCTACATTGTTATGGCTATCTTTGGCAAAAAAATAATCATGCAGTTAACCTCATACACATTTTGTATTGATTCATCTTTATTATTGAGTACTTGAACTAACAAGAGAACCTTACCACAAGCCACTGCTAAGATTCATTTAAACCTGCTTTGCAAAGTGTCCGTAGTTATGTCATTGAAGAAGACACTTTTTAACCAAGAGTCTTTGGAAATAATTGATTATACCTGGGCATCCATAAATCTCAATTCTCATTGATATGTGTTTGTGCCATTCTATCGGCAATAGCCGGATGAAACGCGCTCTGATTACGTCGGTCAGTTTGTTAACTACAACTGTTGCACTGTCTTCATTTCCGTCGAAAACCTATAGAAGCAAGTTTAAAAAAGAAACATTGTTAACATTTGGTTTGCTTTGGTATTCTCAGTGAGTCAGTTTAAAGTGACCTTAGAACTTACACCGATTACAAACTCACTCACTCATCTAACCACCCATTAAGACGCCCAACCTTCCCTCAAACATTCATTTTGGATATTAAAATTAGCAAAACTGGGCTGAAAGTTTTTCTCATTTACTTACAAAGGCCTCAGATTGATCAAACCGTAACAGCGTCAGGTAAATATCAAATAGTGTCAGTTTATCCTAATTATAACTTGATAGTTAGAGCACAGTGATGAGAGCATACCTGTGCAGAACTATGTTCTGCTTTCTTGTAAAATTGGAAGTTGATCCCAGAATAGCTAAATTGTATTCTGTATTTGGTCACCCACTCATCCAGTCCATCTCTCCCTTGTGTCGCTATACGTGTCACAATTGTTTTACTTCTAAGGTCCACCTGAAGCCATTGATAAAGATCGTTCGTGCGAGCAGACCATCCCCCACTTTTACCATTAATGGCTGCTTGAATGTGCAACCTGGCCTGCTTTGGAGCATGATCATCATCCAGTTGTGAGGAGGCAGATATTTGTGCATCAGAGATTGATTTACTTTCCATGCCGAGGGGAGCAACACAGCCTGAGTGAGTCGAAGAAAACAAATCACAGTTATAGGCACAAAAAGGTTGAAAAATGCTTGGTAGTAGTATCGCAATCTTTAAAATTTAGTGTTATCATTTGGAATCGCTGTCAAAGTGCTCTTTCATGCTATACTGCCCACTTAACCTATCAAATTCAAAGTTGAGGCCATACCTTTAGAGGGTAGTTATTTTCTAACGAGCTATTGCACAACAGGACTTGCAAACTTTAAAAATGTTTAGTTTACGAACAAAGTGAGTTGTTAAAGGTAACTTAATCGCCGCATCAAATTAAAACTTATCTTTGTAAATGTTACGATGACAACAGGTCATTTATACAAATTTTGTGAGTTCACCTTCACCGTTCAGGTAATTTTTAACACACTTTCTTAACTAGCAGTTACAATGCTGTTTGTACAATTGAAACATAAATGTAAACAAATGCATAACCTGGTAATAATAGACTACGAGCAGTCCTTCGTAATGATGATGTCAACGACAATAGTGATAATCATAGTGACAGTGATCATTGTGATGATAAAAAAACATAATAATAATAATAATAATGATAATAATAATAATAATAATAATGATAAGAGGGCTACAACTGTTCGAAAGTCCTCCTGCATGGTATTCGCCAATCAAGCCTAAACCAGAATACGTCTCGGAGGATGTCCAAGCATTGTGGGACATACCAACTTATGGGGAGAACCAGGGACTGCAAGCTAACAGAATCGATGCAAAGATAGTGAACCATGAAGGTAAGGAAGTAGTAGTCTTGGAGATGAGTTGTCCATGGATTGAGAACAGAGGAAAGAAAGATGAAGAAAAGTCAGTAAAGTATGGTCCACTATGATGGGAGTTACAAGAACGGTACCACGGACATACAGTCCAGCAGTACAATAGTATCATGGGTGTGCTTGGGGGTTTGGTCAAGGACTATGGAAGAGGGATTACGGAAGTTTTTGGGGAAAAAGACAAAAGATGTGCCACGAAACATGCAGAATTAAGTCTGTAGTGTCAAGTACGTTGAACATTGCGAGGACTTTTAAGATCATAACATTATAAATTAGCATTAGTATATTAGTATTGTATTAGTATATTAGTATATTAACATTGTATATTAGTATTAGTTGTATCTTAAATAATTATCCATATAATAATTAATAATAATCCATACAATAATTATCTTAAATATATATATTTTTTATAGGTCCAACGATGTGTAGTTTGTTAGGTTACGCTGTGCGTCCTATGAAACTTTCTTTTCCTGGCATGCTGAAGTTCAATGAACTGCGTCATAATAATCATTTTTTTTCGGGGGTTTTTATTTCACTATAGTTGACGGGCTATGCTCATGCGCCCCGTCATACTATTCTTACTGTATATAGCATACAACAGTTTTAAACTGCTGCATAATAAGGATTATGGGAATTACCTGGACAGCCATAGATCTCAACCCTTATGGATATGTGTTGGTTCCAATCCACTGGTCTAATTCGTATATAACGTGCTCTGATTGGCTGGCGTATTTCGTTATAGACAACAGTCTCTCTGTCTTTATTTCCAAGAAAGACCTATTTAAAATTATTGAGATAGGTGATAGTGAGCTCTTCATTAGTACATTGCTAAAGACCTCAGCCTCTCCCCCCTCCCAAACAATAAAGCTTCCAAGACCCAGTTGTTCGAAGGCCGATTAACCATAACCAAAGGTTAAATCTTTATCAGGGGTCTCTTTATTCCTTTGTTCGAAGGCCTTTTGAGGATAGTCTTCTCTATTCTTTTCTGACCATCCAATTTCCAAATTATAGACAAAAAAGTTAGACTGAATTTTCTTTTTAAGCTTTCACTTCTCAAATCATATTTCGCAGTAAGCCTGGGTTAATTTCTCTTAACCCAACTTTGAACAGCCCATTCTCCGTTACTTTGTCTATTCCCTTACAATTTCTAAATTTAATGTTTATTTCTGATCACTGACGATGTCTTAAAAATAGAATCAATGTGACTATAAAGGTATACCGTCTCAGCTTCAAGTGGCGTCTCCTTGTAAAAGTAAAAAGATACTCCATCGTCACTATACTGTAACTTGTATGCTTTCACGTACTGGTCTATCCACGGATGATTTCTGCCTTGGGTCGCTATACCATTTATTGTAGTATATTGACCAAGATCCACTTGAAACCATTGGTTTAAATCATTTCTACGTGATGACCAACTACCGGAGGTGCCAAAAACTCTCTTATAATGCAACCTTCCTTGCCTGGCCGCATGGTTATCATCCCACTGTGAAGAAGCACTTATCTGTGCATCGGTGATTGCTCCGCTATCCATGCCAAGTGGTGCTGCACAACCTGTTTGTATTGAAAAAGGACAAGAAAGTGAAAGGTGTATTTCCCTTCTTACAGTTAAGGTTTAAGTGCAGCGTGATACATTTGTTTTCTTTACTGAAATTTGCACCAATTAAGACTAAACACTTTACAACGATGGCTAATAAGTCGTTATCTGTCCTCTAAGACACTTTTTCTGGAAAAATTAATGATAGAATAATTAATCTACGATGGTATTTAAAGAGGGAGATGTACCTGGACAGCCGTAGATCTCCATTCTCATCGATATGTGGTCGTTCCAGGCCACCGGCTGAAGTCGGATGTAGCGCGTGGTTATTGGTGGGCTCAATACGTTATAAACAACAGTCTTTTGATCTTTATTTCCATCGAACACCTAGGCAATAGACACAGAAATACAAAACTGGGATAAATTTTTAAAACTACTTAGTTCGCTCAATCTGACTTGGAGTCCGGCTGATATTGAGAAGATTAATACATGAGTTCTGATGCGTGAATGGTGAGATCAACCGACAGATAAACAGTGGATCGATAAATTCAGCAAATGGATGCGAAGGAAGCAAGGAAGGATGGATAAAGAAATTAGTGTATGGAGAGAGAGAAAGATAAAGGTATCTGTGAACGGATGGAGAGATTGATGGATAGATTGGGCGAGTGTATGGAAGGATATATAGATAGATGGGGGGATTGAGCAAGTCTGCGGAATACATAGATGGGGTGGGAGGGAAAGAGCAATGAATAGATTGAGGAAGGAATGGGTGGGAGGGAAAGGGGAATGGATGGATGAATAGAGGGTTATCTTCCTTACTCGGACACATTTCTCTTTTTTCAAAACATTTCTCGGTACTGCATTTTTTGATGAAGGAACAGCGAGCGTCATCCGTACGATATCTATTGGCAAAAGTCTGTAAATCAGCAGTGAAAATAAAAGCTTACGATATCTGGTACCTTTGGAGAACTCGATGTAGCTTCCTTCTGGAGGTGGAAGTTTATGCCATCATCACTGTATTGTAACATGTATTTGGTCACCCACTGATTGTAGCCATCCATCCCCTGAGTCGCCAAGCGCGTCACTTTTGTGTACCTACCAAAATCCACTTGAAGCCATTGGTTACTGTCATTTGTGAGAGCTGACCAACCCCCAACTTTGTAACCATCGGCTTGGAAATGTAACCTGGCCTGTGATGCGGAGTGATTGCCATCCAATTGAGATGATGCTGTTATCTGAATATCAGATATTGATCCAGATACCATTCCAAGAGGATTTGTACAACCTCAATTAGTTGGACAAAAGATAAAGGTTGAGAGTTAAAAATAGATGCCATTGTTTCATACATATAGATAATGGCCGCCTGTTACTGTAGTGTACTGTAATCACACTAAACGCCCAAGCCGCAAATGGAGGTCAGGTGCCCAAGGGAACCTGGGGCTGCAATCGCAGTCGCACTCAAGGGGCTAAAACACCCGACTGGCCTGCCCAACTAGCAACCTAGCCACGAGTCCCCCACGCCAAGCCCCCTATTTAATACGTCACCACAACAAAAATGAGATTATTCTAGATACCTGGACAGCCATAGATTTCGATCCTCATTGATATTCGACTGTGCCACTCAGCAGGTTTAAATCGAATATAACGCGTTATGATTGGTGGAGTCAGTGCGTTGTACACAACAGTGTCGCTGTCTGTATTTCCTTTGAAAACCTTGATACAAAAAAAAACAAAAGACTTATAGAACAAAGTCTTCTTTGGCATTAAATTTTCTCAGCGCATAAGAAGAAAAATGCCAAAAATGAGCCAAGAACTGCATGGAGCCCCCACGAGTTCAGTTTACATGAACAACACTCTTAGAAGAGCATTCTACCACTTGGTGGATTTTTGTAGGTCTACATGACCACGAATTTTTTTGGGGGATACCTAACCTTCATATCTCATGAACTGGAAGAGCTGAAGAGCGCGTCAACTTTTATGTGTTCCCAGTTAGACATAAAAGAATTGATCTGAGATTCTTATTCCCGAATAGAGTTAAAAAGGAAACAAAATTTGCTGAGAATACTGTGTCTTTGCCCTGGATTCTTTCAAAGTTAACAATGGAATGTTGAAATAGCCTGGAAAAGACGTTGATCACAGGGATGAGTGAAATCTGGGAAAACCGCTTCATGATGCATACCCTTGCGGCAAAATCGCCTGGATCCTCAAAGAAATGAAGGACATCTTCATCTTCGCCGTACTGCAGCCTGAACTTTGTCACCCACTCATCGTGCCCATTCCTTCCCTGAGTAGCTATGCCCGTCACCCGGATGTAACTACCGAGGTCCACCTGAAGCCATTGGTTTACGTCATTTTTAAGCGCTGACCAGCTTCCTCCATTTCCTCTGTTTGCCTTTAAATGCAACCTAGAATGCTTTGCGGAATGATTTTCGTCCAGTTGTGAAGACGACTTAATTTGGGAATCAGAAATTTTGCGATTTTCCATGCCATACGGTGACACGCATCCTAGATAAAAAAATCGAAAACGAAGTTTTCAGAGAACCCTCCTCAGACTAATGATAGTAGGATCAACTACACCTCAATTTTTTCTGTAATGATACAAGCGGTTTAGGGAATTTGGACGATTGCGAAGCGGGAGTCTGAACTAGATCACTTAATCACAAATATGATTAACACAGATTTGGGCGACAGAAAATTACCAATTCATCAGAACTGTGAAAAATAGTTAGGAACAAAACACCCATCGTTTTAATCTATTTGCTAGTGAAAACATAACAGTCGGCTTTTTTGGCGAAATAGTGGCCCAAGAGTCGATACAATAGTACGTGTGAACGACATAACACAGGCATGACACTTAAACTGCCCCTTTTACACTGCCCAGTCATCGGCATAACGCCTGACCTACATTTTTAATGCTCAAAATCGGTTTGCTGATGGCCAATTAAGTTCGAAAAATTTGTCAGTCACTAACATAAGGATTTCAAACTACCTGGGCAGCCATACAATTCCATCCTCATCGAGATGTGGTTGTTCCAAGTCGTTGGTATCAGCCGTATGTACCGAGCTGTTATTGGTGAAGTCAGTTTGTTGTACACGACAGTATCTGAATCTTGATTTCCATCAAACACCTAAGTAGAAAGCTGACAGATTTTCAAGAAGTATTCTAAGATTCAAGCATTGTTTCATCTATTTCTCCTTTCAAGGCGCTTGAATGCACACAGCAGGGGTGCAGAATTCATAAGATGAGGGTAGAGTTCCCTAGTATTTTAATGAGCTAAGGTGAGATCCTTGAATCTGTTTTAAACGATTTGCTTTTTAATGATTTATTTCTTGAAGCAGACCCTATAAAGAAGAGCTACAAGTGAAACTTTTCCTGTCAAACTGTTAACACACCTTTTCTGAGCTGCTGTCAGATTCCTTGTAGAGAGTGAAGGTCACACCATCATCGCTGTACTGCATACTGTATTTGGTGACCCATTCTTTGAATCCATGTCTCCCCTGAGTCGCTATTACCGTTACCCGTGCAAAAGTATTCAGATCCACTTGTAACCACTGATTACGATCATTTGTAAGCGCCGACCAGCCACCCTGCTTTCGACCATTTCTCTCAAGGTGCAGTCTTCCCTGTATTGCAGAATGGTTACCATCCAGTTGCGAAGAAGCACTAATCTGAGCATCTTCTATTGCCTGACTTTCCATTCCAAGAACAGTCATACATGCTGCATTTGTTGTTAAGAGATATGTGTCAGATACTATCCAGACTTTACACGACACACTAATTATCGTTCTTTTAGAATAACTGCCTTTGATAAACTAATGCGCTCACCCATTGATAAAATGCCAAGATTATGACCCACGCATTCATCTCAACGTACCCTTCCTCTACTTCTCTCAAAAGTCCGTAATTAATGATGCACGAAAAATGATGCTGCGACGCTAAGGCTCCTCTAACTTGTTCGTATTTTGGAAGATAATGTCTGTGGCTGAAAGACTGTCTCTAAAATTTCACAGCTGTCGTTAAAATCCTATTACGCTTCGCAGTCAATCCAGCTGATTAATTTCTTCCATTTTTGACCACTAAATTCTAAACTCCCCATTTTTAAATGCTATACCTGGACAGCCATAGATCTCTGTTCTCATGGAGATATTATTGTGCCAACCGGTTGGTATAAACCGTATAAACCGTGCTGTAACTGGAGGTTTCAGATTATTTTCTACAATGATATCACTTCCTTTATTCCCATTCAGCACCTGTAAATTGTATAAGTATCATGGATTAACTCAATTTTTGGAGGGTCTTTCAAACTGACAGCCACTGCCCTTACCTTTTAATTTCAAGAAAGTAAAAAATGTCATTATGTATTTTTCCAAATGATTTCAATTGTTGAAAAAAAAAAAAGGAATGAAAGAGTTGTCGCCTAGAGCGGCTTTGGATGTTGCTCTTGTCTATCACACGGATAGGAAATCTAACTTAGACATACCGTCCATTTTTTGTCACCCTGTTGCTTGTAATACTGGAAGTTTTTTCCATCGTCACTGAACTGTAACTTGTATTTGGTCACCCACTCATCGTTGGCATTCATCCCTTGAGTCGCCACACGCGTCACTCTAGTATAACTGCCAAGATCGACCTGCAGCCATGGGTTCTTATCGTTTAACTGAGCTGACCATCCTCCTGCCACATTTCTTTCTTCTTTAAAATTCAGTCTGGCCTGACTTGGTGAATGATTGTCATCCAGTCGCGAAGAAGAACTGACCTGGATATCAGGGATCATTCCATCTTCCATACCAAGAGGTGTAAAGCATTCTTTTTTTAAGGGACAATGAGAGAAAAGAAGCAGAAGAAGAAGAAACTACGAATGGGTTGCTGTATCTCTTTGATGGGATGAGCTAATCAATCTTCGATTTGCTGTACTTGATTTCTTAGATATTTTAGTCCTCTATTTTCTAACCTTATGAATAAAATGAGAGTTTACTGGGAGTTGACTCGATGGAGGGGCTCATGGGGAAAGAGCTTAAGGTGGTTGAACACAGTTTGCGTGCGGTCAACGACAGTTCGCGTGACGACGCCGGTTTTAAATCACACAAACAAACATCGCAGCGAAAACCTTTTCTACCTGTTTTGTCCGCTATCGAAGCGTGGTACTCTTATCAAAACGCGTCCAACTACGTCTAATTATGCAAAAAAAAAAAAATCGTGGAATCGGTCAGGTCGAGTCGCAACGATGGCGTGACCTACTGTTGCGAGGAGGAGAGCCGCAATAATCATTTATTTTTCAGTGTTCCACTAATTACCCTTCTGTCAGTGCTGTTCTTAACAACCGCCTGCTATGTAGAGAGAGGAGAAAAGCAAGCAAACGCCAACGCTACAACAACAACAAAAAAAAACAACCTATTTTATCTCTCACGCCGAGTAATAGCCGCGGAGGCAGCCACAAGGGAACTTTGCAGACAACGCGCTTAAATTTTCCAAACGAAGCCGAGAACAAGTAGAACGACAACAGACGGGCCGAAACTCGCATTCTTTGCGATTAGAAGATCAGCACTTTCACTTCCACCATAAAGACACTTAATGAATGGCATACACTCAAAACCTATGGTTACTGTGCTAAGCCACCTTAATAAGGACTTGACAGAAGTAACCGATAGATAGATGCGTGGTCTTTAAGAGCTGCCTTTCATTAGTTCAGTGGCTTATTAAAGTATTTGTTCTAATTTCAAACTATATGTAATATGCAACTAGGGGTACGTTTTCATCCATTATCTTTAACCAAGAATGTTATATCATTGCGTTTATATCATGAATTATTCTATAAAAGCTGATGTGAATAGCAATTGAAAAGTGTAAGTTTATATGAAAAAGGTTGATATGATACCTTCACAGCCATAGATTTCCAATCTCATAGAGATGTGATTTCGCCATTCCACCGGAATGAATCGGATGTAACGTGCCGTAATTTGCCTTGCCAATTTATGATATACAATGCTGTCGGTGTCTTGATTACCATCAAACAGCTGAAAAGAAAATCATCTTCTCTTTACTGCATTGTGACAACTAGCTTTAAAGTGACTTTTATAAAATAACTGAGATTCTGAGATACTGCGCGCGCTCTCATTGGCCAACTGGTCAGAAAATATGTAAACACAGTTGCAACTTCACACTTTTGGTGTTTGCACAATTTGAAAACGTTTCAGGGTCAAAGCTTTTGCAATACTCGCAAAGTAAGGTATTTCTTTCTCCCTGAGACCAATAAAAAAAAAAGAAAAAAAAGAAAAACTTCAGCGTTATGTCTGCCTCGATGAATATGGGCTAGACGACCTCTTGGAGGGAGCTCAAGTAAAGATAACAAAATATGCGACAAAATGCGCGGTAAACATTTTCCAAAGAAATTTCCGCATTTGAGTACTGCGATGATATCCTCTACAAGACACTCATCATCCTGTTTACTAAAAAAGATGTTCACGAAAAATGAACCATACCAGACTATGTGCTGCAGACTGCATTCTCTCAAAACAAACATCGCTCGCCTGGTCGGTTGTCGTGGTTTGCCTTTCAAATTTTTCTAAAAATGTATAATTCTCAGAGACGTTCTCGCAGTAAAAAACTACTCTCAAGTTGGCAAAGATAATCTTTAACTTTTTCCATTCAGAATGGGACGGCAAAACTTTATTAACCAGCAAAATTTCACAAAGCGCGATAAGTGATTCAACTTCTCAACCATGTTTTTGGGCTGCTAAATTGGGTAAGTTTCGGTCATTTATAAAAGCGATCCACCACAGAGACACTCATTTTCAGCTTAATCAAACTCCTCCTCCTCAAGTTCTTTCCCTAAGGAATCGTGCACTCAAAACGTTACGGAATTTTTCTTTCAAATTTACGAGGATTCAAAGCTGAAATCGTTTTATTCACACCGTGATGGCGCTTGCCACAAACTTCAACTTGACTTTGGTTTTAACAATGCAAATTTTGATCCGTTTAAGTGTTTTCAGATGTACGATTTGATTGGCTAGTATCGAAAATCTGTAGCAATCAAGAAGTAAATTAATATCATTTGTCCTGCTATTGGAGAGAAACATTTTATAAAAGCAGTAGAGAACTTTGTCCGTGTTTACATACTCTCATAAAAGCACGAGGGGTAGAGGGGGTAAGGAAAATTCACACAATATGATACCCATATTGCTTTTCGCACTCACTATCACTCAAGTAAATCTGTTTTTGCTGTTTTTGGACATCGACGACGAGAAAGATAACTTTCTATGATAATCCTCTCGAACTCTCCAACAATCTTCCTATCTAGCATGTAAACACGGAAAAAGTTCCTTATTGCCTTATTGAAACTCACTTAAGAGTGACTTTCTGTAAATACCACGGATAGGTGTGCAAGATGGAAAAATCGAAATTTCCCAAACTTTGTCACATTAAAGCCCTTATGAAACTACTTTAGAAAATACAAGATTCAGTTTCTTGTGATTAATATTTTCCAAAAAAAGATAAGTTTTTGGAATTTTCACCTCCTAGAGGCCCTTAAATCACCGAAAAATGTGCTTTGCATCCTCGCGTCGTGAAAAGAAACGGATCAAATGCCATGACTATTACGATATAAGATAATTTTATGACCCTTTGTTTGTATGAAAACGTTGTTGTAATTTCAAAAGATTCCAATCTGAATTTTTAATTTTTTTTCAAAATCACCCTCTAAAACATTTTCACCGCGACCATCAATTTTGCCATTTTTCAATGGCAAAATACCCTTCCTGGTACATGGCTTTCGTTGTGCAAATGCTATTCCAAAGAAAGAGCAATACTTTTTATTTCAATTTATGAAATAAAACTTTCGGGCAATTCAAACGGCAAGTTTTGAGAGCTGAAAACATCAACGGTAGTTGCGTGAAATCAACCTCGTTCCCAGGGCCTTTTCCCTGAGCTATAGCTGAGGGTGGCGCGCAGTTATGCTAGAGGAGGTGGAACCAAGGCACCTAATTGTTTTGGACACTTTCCACTTATGTGACACGCACAAGGCAGGTAAACTGCGACAGCTAAGTGTTTCCATGCTGTGTTCCATTTGTTCCATTTGCAAACATTTTGACGTTGAGGTGATGAACATCAAAGGACGACGCAAAGCTCCCTGCTTGTCCCTACTCGGAGAACGTCTGGTAGCATGCAGTTGTAGCAACAGTTAGGGTCTATACCAACTAATTAAATGAACATTCCAACATCAACATTCTTTGATTTAACGTTTGAAAGCAAAAAACTTATAATTGGCTTAGAAATACGGCTTAATGAGGGAAGTCAGGCCTTCGACTTTTATCAACTTATGCCTCAACCTCGTTCATCGGCCAGTCACATCGGGATTTTGATTGGTTGATTGATTTAGATAACTTATGTAAAAGTTTGCATTTGAAATAATGTACGCATGATTCCGAAGTCAAAATGGCGGAAAGTATGCCAACTCCGACAAAGATTTCTCCAAGAAATCCGGTTTGCAGGTTCTGCAGTGATTCTCACGAGAGTCGTTATATGTTTTGAATATTTAGCAAAGCTGGTTCATCAAAAGATATGTGCGCAAAAGTCCAGAAAACCTGTGGCATAAAAATTTCTGAGGACAATACGAGATCACAGGTCTTTATGTCAGAGTTGCGTTACATTCGTAAACAAGATGGAACAGTTTATGAAGAGAGCTCAATCAACGGAGTGTATGCCGTCCGATTAAAGATAAGAATATGCTGTAGAGCGATGCGTTCAACTTTCACCTTCTTTGCTTCAGCCGTTGTTCATCAAAGAGAATAAAAGTAAAGACAGACCGACATAGACTCCACATTTTTTTTTCTAATTCCCAACAAGAGATCGGCTCCTGTCCCAAGATTGATTTTGTTTGTTTTTTTGTTTGTTTTCGAAAAGTGTACACAGCTCCTTTTTTTATTTTTTTAGCGATTATGGGATTTACTAGGGAATGTTTTTGTCTGCTTTGGACCCTAGCCCAAGCAAAGCCCAAACCCCCCACCCCCATCCCCTTTCCTAGGTTTAGTCAAAGAGGATGTCACGCAATCTAGTTTAGCTGAGGGATTTTGGTCTTTTTTCAACAATATATGTATATGACGTGAGTAAATGTTTTTCCTACTCTTCCATCATTGCTTGTACGATTTCTTTCAGACGAAATGCGAACATTTTGATGAATACTTTACATATTTGGACAACTGGTACCAGCCAGGCTTCAAAGTAAAGAAATGCGCAGGTACGGGAAGTGTTGTCAACAGGTTTACAGCTCAATTTCGCTCAATAAAAATGCTTTTCCTATCAGATAATTGTCACTACGAAGTCATAATCGTTTGTTTAGTTTTTGAACTGGTGGAAAAGATCGAATTCTCGAAGTATTTAAACTGCTGTCCAAGTTCACTCGCGTACTGCTTGAATTCGTCATTGCAACCGCAAGTTCAAAAGTTGTAAATTTCACGCAAGTACCTTTGATGTTTTCAGTTCTCAAAACTTGCCGTTTGAATTGCCCTAAAATTTTATTTCATAAATTGAAATAAAAAGGATTGCTCTTCCTCTGGAATAGCATTTGCACAACGAAAGCCATGTACCAGGAAGGGTATTTTGCCGTTGAAAAATGGCAAAATTGATGGTCACGATGAAACTGTTTTAGAGGGTGATTTTGAAAAAAAATTAAAAATTCAGATTGGAATCTTTTGAAATTACAACAACGTTTTCATACAAAAGAAGGGTCATAAAATTATCTTATATCGCAATAGTCATGGTATTTGATTCCGTTTCTTTTCACGACGCGAGGATGCGAAGCACATCTTTCGGTGTTTTAAGGGCCTCTCGGAGGTTAACATTCCAAAAAATAATTTTTTTTCGGAAAATATTAATCACAAGAAACTGAATCTTGTATTTTCTAAAGTAGTTTCATAAGGGCTTTAATGTGACAAAGTTTGGGAGATTTCAACTTTTCCATCTTGCACACCTATCCGTGGTATTTGCAGAGAGTTGCTCTTAAGAACTGAGAAGGAGTCATACAAAAGATGATATCTAAGAAGATCGATTTCGACAAAAGCGAAAACTTACCTGGTTACGAATCTGATTTGCATTTCTATGGAGAATTCATTTTTCCGATTGTTTTTCCCGCCTTTGACATATTAAAATTGGTTTGATCGTCAAATATTCAACCTTGCTTTCATAGTTCACCACAAATTCAAGGGTTAGCAGCTGATTCTTTTCTGAGTCGTGAGCGAACTACTCGAGATCTCTTTGAACCCCCAACGCTACTTCCGTTCTTTTTTCAAGTTCCATTGTTTTTTCCCTCTTTGGAGGTTTCAACGAGGTTTTTGTCGCTTCGAATTCAGGAAAATTAACTGCAGAACTTCCTATAAACTGAATTTTTTTGCCATCGGTAGAAATTCAACAATATCACAACTGTAGCTGACTTTCGTACTTGCTATCACCAACTCCTGTTACTGAAAATCAGCAAAAGTAGTGAGACTAAAAATACCTTGAATGAGTTGTCTTCTTTTTCTTTGTAGTAATGGAAGTTCACTCCATCATTACTGTATTGCAACCTGTACTTGGTTACCCACTGCTCTGGCCAATGTCCATTCCTCCCCTGTGTTGCGACGCCAGTCACAGTGGTATAGCTGCCAAGATCCACTTGAAGCCACTGTTTGAGATCCTTTACACGAGATAACCAGGCTCCTCTCTTTACTCCAGTCAACTTCATATTCAGCCTGGCCCTCTGTGGGGCATGGTTGTCATCCCACTGTGTAGAGGCGGTTATTTGCGCATCCTTGATTGCTCCACTTTCCATTCCAAGAGGTCTGTTACAAACTGAAATTAGTAAGGGTATATTAATTGAGAAGATGTCATTTGTCTCGTCAGGAGCAAGAAAAAGAGAATAATTCTGGGTCCTCTTGGAAGAATAGAGTCCTAGAATCCCAAAAATTTCGCACTGATACTGCACTACCAAGCTAAAGGACACTGTTGTGAGGTGGGCTAATATTGAGCTAACCGCACCTAGTTAGCTCAATTGGTTAGAGCGCCGGATTGTGTTGTGCGGGAGGTCGAGGGTTCGAGCCCCGGCCGGACCAATACACTTGGTCTTAAAATAACTGAGGAGAATTTCAATAGATATTCTAGTCTTCTCGGATAAGGACGAATAAAACCGTAGGTCCGGTTTCCTGCAGGGTTAGGGGCAGGAGACGTTAATTTCCCACGCACGAGATTACTGTAGGGTTTATATCGACCTTTTGTTCCCCATGCTGCAGCGACTAGGGTCAGCAATGTCGGTGTTTAAAATGACATGCACTTCCAAGAAATAGATTCGGTAAATGTTGTTACATTGAGCGTGTTTGATGTAACTTATTTACCGATGCGAATTCGCAGACTATAATTCCATTTTCTCGGGTAATGCTACACTTGTATACTTGGCTTTGTGCTATTGATCCTTTTATATTAAAACAAATGTTTATTTCGTGGTTATAAGGTCTGTGAAAGGGAATCCTTATTTCTAGTTCTATTGGTATCATTTATTACAGTTGAAACGTTACCTGTACAACCGTAGATTTCTATTCTCATCGCTATACTTGTACTCCACGCTATGGGTAAGATCCTTATGTATCGTGTTGTGATTGGAGGTTTGAGGATATTGTAAACAGCAGTTTCACTATCGCTGTTTCCGGTGAACATCTAAGCGAGAAAAACACAGAAACCATTACGGAAAATGATGCATGAAGCTTGCGGAAGATTAATAATAAAAGAAAAGAGTTATGCCTTTTGTGATATATTTAAATGATACACTCTAATGGAGGCTTGTAGGCCCCGGAAAATACTCGACTGTCAGAGAAGTTCTTCAACTGCAAATCTTCCTTTTGCTTTATTCAAATTGCAATTCGATCCACAAAATTAACACTGCTTCCGGAACTTTTTTGTTTTCCTAAGACTGCTTTCAACCTGATCATATGTGCAAACATGTACAACCATTTATAAAGCTATGAGATATTTTATCCAAATCTATGTCTGAAGTTTTTAAAGATGCCAGTAATTCTCAGGGCAGCTCTACACTGATTCACTGATTTAGTTGGCGTTGCGTACCTTGGGGTTGCCTCCAACAACTTCCTTGTAGGACGTGAAAGTGATTTCGTTAACACTGTATTGTAACTCAAAAGAAGTCACCCATTGATCATAGCCATCCCTCCCTTGAGTCGCCACTCGTGTTACTCGAGTGTAACTACCAAGATCCACCTGAAGCCATTGATCACGGTCATTTGTAAGAGGAAGCCAACCGCCCTGTTTTATTCCACTTATCTTGGTATTTAGTCTGGCACGCTGTGGCGCATGATTATCATCCAGTTGAGATGATGCACTGATTTGACCATCTGAGATCAATCCACTCTCCATACCGACTGGTGAAATACAATCTACAGAAAAAAAAGGACAATCAACCATTTACACTGGTTTGGGCAGGATAAAGATCTACGGTTGTACAGGTAGCGTTTCAACTGTAACAAAGAAGAAGGAAAATATCAAATTGGGGATATTGTTAGATCTGAATTCAAAATTGTCAGAATCGCAACTGTAACAATTCCATGGCAAATAAGAAGGAGAATGAATACAACCCCTTAACCCATCAGGAAAATATTTTCAAAACCAAGAATCATTTTCGATCACCTGGACATCCAAAGAGCTCTATCCTCATGGAGATATGTTTGTTCCACTTTGTTGGGATTATGCGGAAATACCGTGCTTTGAGTGGCGGACGAAGTGTATTATACACAATCTCGTCAGGGTCTCGATTTCCGCTTAATTCCTAAAATGGTCACAAACGTCACAGTTAATTAAGACCTGATTTGGGGTGTGAATATCATGGAAGTTTTCCGATACGCAAGACGTTGTTTATCTGATTGTGATGTTACTCTACTGTTTGATTGTTCTTTGTTTGTTTGTTTGTTTGTTTTGCTAGCTTTACTTTCATAATTGCGCTTAAAATGACAGGTACCGGTAAGTATGAATAACTAAAGAAATAACGCAACAACGTGGTTAGACAGCAGCGTGCTTTTGTGGTTTCCTAACTGTGGTTATTTCCTATTCAAACTGAGGTGTAAGCATTAAAGTTACAGTATTTGCAGATGAATATTTTTTATTTTATGATATAAATATTTCCATTAGAAGTTGATAAAATGAGGAAAAACGATACCGTAACCGAAGTGTCTCCAGTTTTTTGGTAGAACTTGTAAGTCACTCCATTATCACTGTACTGTAACTTGTATCTGGTCACCCACTCATCAGCTCCGTTCATCCCCTGAGTCGCCACTTGCGTCACTCGAGTGTAACTACCAAAATCCACCTGAAGCCATTGGTTGGTATCATTTGTAAGAGCCGACCACCCTCCGGCTTTGCTTCCTTCGGCCTGAAAATGCAACCTGCCTTGTACTGCGGAGTGGTCTCCATCCATTTGCGAGGAAGCGGTGATTTGCGCATCAAATATTGACCTACTTTCCATGCCAAGAGGGACTGCGCATTCTGCAATGAGTGAGTTTTGGTATCAATCTATAATTAGGCAAGAAGCTTCTTATTGTGTAATTGCAATCCAGCCCCCAGAACTACAAAGACCGAAATAACTATATCCTACTAGTGGGTAAGATAAAACAACACACGTGTTTTGCACGAAATTATTTTAAGTTATGTAATAACCCTAGGGACATTTCTCTATAAAAATGAACATGCGTTTCGAAAATCGTAACGGGAACACAAGGTTCAAGAAAGGGAAAGGAATACAGAATTGTAAGTACAATTAGCTCAAGAACATTACGGCACAGTGCCTGAAAAGTAACTAGTGTAATTTGTTTATTTCAGTTTAACTTCACGTGCTCATAAGAAAGAAGGAGTGCAGAAATAAAGTTTCGAAAATTTTCCCGAGCTGTTAAGGTCTGAATACAAGTTCAATACAACGCATCATACGATCCTCGTTACAAATACTTACAGTTTGCCCATGAACAAATTACAAATAATTTACTGTAATAGATAAAGGATACTAAAATTGAATAAACCTTCCTTTAGCGAGAAAAAAGGCCATTTCAATTAATATTTTCAAGAGGAACAATAAAAAAACATTTTTTGTCTAAAAGCTGATGTGACAGTATAGCTTTGGCCTTAAGTTAGAGAACTGTGGTATGTGTTATTAACCTTGTAACAGGGTTTCTTCTCGTTGAGCTTCGAATGTGTTAAGAGCTGCCCCTCCTCATAAGAAATATCTATTTCCTACGAATTATCCGGAATAAAACAATATTTGGTTCATACCTAGACAACCATATATTTCGGTTCGCATTCCGAGGTTATAACTGTTTGGGTTATAAGGTTTGAATCGAATGTAACGAGCTCTGATTGATTGTTTTAGCTTGTTACGCACAACTGACTGGTAGTCTTGATTTCCATTAAACACCTGTGAAATGAAACATAATATAATTTTAGACAGACTTAAAGTCGCCTTTTTTACTTCAGGGTTTACACATTAAAAGGTTTCAAGGTAGCATTACACCCAAAGTGATAACATACTAGTCAATTACTTCTCTCATGAAACCCAGCTTAGACTGAAACAATCACATTATCATGCTCAGTCCATGAGTATTTAAATTACTTTCTGTGTATACCTTAGGTAGAGTTTTTCCAGGTTCTTTGTAAAAATGAAAGGCTATTCCATCATCACTGTATTGTAAATTGTAACTAGTTGTCCAGAATTCGGGCTGGTACCAGTACCACCTGTACCGGTACAATTTTACTCCTTGAGTTGCGACACTTGTCACAGTTGAGTAAGTTCCAAGATCCACCTGAAGCCATTGTCTATGAGTAGCTCCATAAGCAATCCAGCCGCCCAAGTTCAACCGTGCAGATTTAGCAGAACCGTAATACCATCGGGAGGCGGAGGTGGAGGCAGTGATTTGACTATCGGAGATAACCTGACTTTCCATGCCAAGTGGTGAGGAACAACCTGAAAGGGTTTGATCAGAAAGGAAACAAAATAATGCGTGAAGGACACTTTCAAAACAACAGTTCTTCACTGTAACCTATCATGATACATATGATAAGCTTAATTTGTACACGAATTTTGATTGGTCCCTTCTTATGATCCGTTGGAGGTCAGACGCCTGGTTGACTTCACCAGTAACAATTTTTAGCTTCTTTATTCTGAATTATTTTATTATTTATTATGAAACGTGTAGCTTCCGCGTTGCTGTGGGTCTGTAAAATAATAGATCGCAGAATTATAGAAATAATAAGTCGTGCATAAGTTTGAGACAACTAAGCGCTGACAATTATGTAGAGTTGGCACTCTAGACTACTACTTCAAACACCCGCCCCTTTTTTCAAAAAAAAATTACAGATTTAAGGTAAGAGTAAAATAAGATAATAAGGTTCTCTTCTCTGCTTAAAAGAAAAATAACTCAGAAAAACCTTAAAAGGAGGTTTGGCAGGAATTCGAACATTTCGGCCACGAAGAGATTTCCTTATCAGTTTTGTATATAATTTTTTCTTGGAACCGTTTCTTTTCATCTTTTCTCGGTTATGTCACATCATAAATTTCCTTCTCAAGCACCAGAAGCACACCTGCGTCTTCGAACTGTGGTTTCTTTAGAAATACTTAACCGCAGATTGTTCTCACTGAGAGACCATAACTTTATGAAATACCTCGACACCCATAGAGCTCCATTCTGAGTGATATATGGTTGTGCCACGTGACTGGCAATAGCCTGATGTAACGAGCAGTGATTGGCGAGATCAACTTGTTATACACAACTGTATCACCGTCTTGATTTCCCTGGAATACCTGATTGTTAAAAACAAAACCAATTGAGCTTGGAAAGAAACCTTACCTTCACACAAAAGGAGCTCATGTCCAAACTTTAAAAATACTGATGCAGCGAGATGAGTGTGTCGGTAGGTCCAAAGGTTCACTTATTCGTTACACTTTTTAATGTTTAGTTTTTGTTGATTGAGTGATGGTACATGAGGGTAAGTCTCGGGTTAATTATTTCATGAATTCTCGAAGAAAGCTGAGAAGTCTATTCAAAGAAGATTTTAGACAGAATAAATAGGAGACAAAACTATCATCCAAAGAGATTTTACCTTAGCTGACATTTCATTAGGTTCTTTGTATAACTGGAAGATTACTTCGTCATAACTAAAATGTAACGTGTAAGTTGTTATCCACTGCCGCAATATTGAAGAGTTCCTCCCCTGAGTCGCCACACCTGTCACTGTGGTATAACCGCCAAGGTCCACTTGAAGCCACGACTTATGATCATTTACACGAGACGACCATCCCCCTTGCTTGCTGCCCTGTTCAATAAAGTTCAGTCTCGCCTGTCTTGGTGTGCTGTTGTCATTCATTCGCGAAGACGCACTTATTTGAGCATCTAAAATCGCGCCACTCTCCATGCCAAGGGCTCCTGCGAATTTATCAAATACAAGGGGTCAAACAGCTGATTTTTTGCGCCACACTCTGATTAATAACTCATGTAGAAGCTTCCTCTTGACATATTCATGTCTTGAAAACTAAATTAAAATCAACAAATCTCTTTCATTGTGCAAAGTTCAAGCCCGAGAGCCACGTCCTGTTTTCACGAATTCAACGAAGCTTTGATTCCCCCTTCACTTGTAACATTACATGACAGGTTTAAATACGATAACATAAGGCAGAATGCTAAAATTTCTGTAAGATTTCGGAGTGTTTTGAATCAGTTTATTGCTCGAGGATTTTCTTTGGATACATCTCAAACTTGTACATACTTATTTTGTAAAGTGTCAATGGACAGACTCTTACCAGAACATTTAACAGCGTTATAAGAAGCTTGGAACCCATAGAAGGAACCATTCTTATCTGATCTGAATATTACAAGAAGGCTGTTTGAGGAAGAATAAATTCCATTCCTGGGGGGAAGCTGACCGCCATAGAACACTCCTAACTCTTTGCCTGTTTGGTTGGTGCCATCGTAAACATAAACAGCGTCTGTGTTGTTTTCAGATTGCAGACTGAAGTGCGTAAACATTAAGGCCACTTGATAGGATGCATTTAACATGATCTTCCACATGCAATATTGCCCATCTGGGTACCTTTCTGGATAGTTAGGTGAGTAAATGACGCCTTTGTCTCCCGGTAGAGTTTGGTTTTGGCATTTATAGTCTCCTGCAAGTTAGACAAGGTTATTTTTCCTATGATTAGAGTTGTTTTCGTTGAACTCAGGGAAAAAACTCAGGGCACAGAAACAATTTCACAGGTCTGCAATTGCTTGTGCATGTTTTTTCCATCCTCGCAGCCTCTGAAACTCGTTCTCTCTCACTTTTTTGCGCCTCTCTTAATCAATGCTCGCCTAGTGTGAGTAAGAGGACTAACTTAACTGACAAGCACATCATTTCCTGAACACTAGTCGATCAAGGTAGAAAACCAAATACGATATTTGATTCTCTGATTTATGTACATCGGTAGCTTGTAGAACAAAAGAGGCACTAAGCGATCTTAAAGATTCACTTGTTGGGCATTAGACTATACTGAGTTGACATACTTGATGAAAGAGGAATTTTCAGAGTTATTTCACTGGGCCCAAGATATCTTGCGTTTTCTTTTTGTGTCACCCACGTCGATTGTCTTGTGCCTGCGTAGCCAGCAAAAGCAAAAGAAGACCGATAGCTTCCTCGAACAGAACCACTAGCCCCCAGCCTCTTGAGAGCGCGAACCGCTGATGAGGAAAATCGCCAGCCCCCTTCTTGAACGGCGACCAAAACAATTTTGCTAAAGTAAGGAAAAATAAAAAATTATTCAATCCATGGGAAAGAATTAAAGGTCAGCTCTTGATGTTCGACTTCTAACACGAGCCAAGATCGTGAAAAGCGTTTTAGTAACGAGTTTACATAACGAAACCTGGAGTTTCAGACGCAAAATGAAGCGACATGAACCGGTGAACCAGGTCATACTTTTCCACGCACTCTCTTATTAACGAAGATTTTCAAGGACACCTTGCTCAGTGGTGACAATAAGATTTATGTCCCATTCACACTAAAGCAAAAATGCATTTTAAAGTTGTTTTGTTTAACTCAGCTCAGAATTGTGTTCTTCATAGAAGTTGTTTTCATTGATGTTGGTAAAATTCAAATTTCGTACAAGGTTTACAAGTTTGTGATAACTTAAACATCAGGTAACATTCAGCTTTTTCATTTTCTCTATGATTTTCATTCAGTTAAATCTGGTTTTTCTAAACATGTTTTGCTGGTGTAAACGGTATTAGACTGGGAGAGTTAAGTGCCAGTGGGGAAAACAATGTCAAAATGCTGGTTGTAAAGATCACTTCCGGCGAAGTAATCTAGGTCTTCTTTCAGTTCTTTCGGTTACTCAGTGATTTCTTTAATGTAGTTGGTACAGGTAATTCTCCAGTCCAGCTGTTGTCAAGACAATAAAGGCTAGACGAATGATGTGTTTGACATTTTATAATTTACTTGAAAATAACTGCACTGCAAAATTAGATGAGTCAACGAAAGTTTAGGAAAAGCTGGGTAACCGCACACCCGACTCGTCTTGCGACCGAAAGGAGTCCTAGATTACATGGCCGGAAGTGATCATTACACCGGTGAGTCCTCTGTTCGAGAAACATGATTTCTAAAACTCTATATGATACCTGGGCTAAAAGAGTTAGGCATCACTGTAAAGGTGTGATTTTCTAAGGCTAAAATGATAGAACTACACCATAAACCTGAAATGAAATTACTTACTTTCCTTTAATGCTGTTGAGGTAATCTCTCAGGTCATTACCGGCATTACTTTTCCCATTCGTGTCGAAAACTTTTGAAGAAAGAACGACACCTGAGAGAAAAAAAAACATAGCTAGTATGAGAACCGGAAATTATACAAGATAAAAGAAATGTAAATCCTCTTTTGTACCGAATCAAGGAAGTGCAAAAGTCCTGGACAAAAATCTGACTCGGTCCATGACAACATGAACTTATGCCTGTTTTTGTGGTCGAAAAAAGGTCCTCGACTTTTTCTCGGGAATTATTTGGCGATATTTGCTCTTTGGCTCATAACTCTGCTGAGAATAATAGCTAGCTTGAAAAGCTCCCAGACGCCACTTAGATCTCGCCTGAGCCAAGGAGCTTTTTCCGTGTTCCCATTGTCGAGATTTCCCTAATCATAAAGAAATGTAAGAAATACCGTAATAACACACACACACCTGTTGCACCGTCCACAACAACAACGTTATGCCCTCTGCCGTGACGAGAGTAATCCTCGCCGTTCACCTTGACGTAAGCAATTCCACGTGTGTTTGGTGTCTTTCCTCGATCATAATACCCTTCGCTTTTAATGTATACATCTATAGCAGGAGCTGGAGCAGATGCTGCAACCAAACCGAACAGTCAGTTCAATTAAGTTCGTTCCATTGTTCAGCCTGTTTTCAGTTGCAATGTCTTGGGGGGAATAAAGCTACAGGCGATGATACTGATTCGTACGTCATTTAAGGGACTGGGCACACCGGAAGTAAAGATTGCGTCAGTCCCATTCATCACTTCCACGGGAAACAGAAGGGAGTAGAATAAAACTAACATCGAACATTTTGACACTGCTTTTAGTATGGAATTAAGTGCAGTAGTTAATTATGTTTTATCAGTGCAAGTATAAAACTCAAAATCAAGATCAAGCTTTATTAACAATAAATATGTATTTCCATAAGGTCGTAGTAGTAGCAAGTAGGATAAATATTGTAAGAAATATACAACTATTTTTAGAGACATGTTTCGGCATGCTTATGCCATTTTCAATCAATGAGTAACTGAACGTGAGTAATTATATAACAGACAAGTAGATGAATAAAATATTTACAGTATGATGTAATACAAAAGCAGGTACTAATTACAGCGTGACAACAAACATGAAATTAAAGGTGTGAACTAAAATGCTAGAAAAGTAATTGTTTGTTAACTTCAGGTTTGATCTTATTTATATAAAACGACACCGCGGAAATACGTTTTTCAAGGGCACGATACAGTATTTTAATGGTCAGCGGACACCTCAACGAAACCATGAAATGCCGATAACTTTTACGATGTTTTTCGCCGTGAGTCAAATCGACAGCGTAAAAAGTCAAAACTTAGAAAGAATACTGTAAACTTAGCTTTGAAACTCGGCTCACCTTTTGAATAGTTCTTAAGCTCAATTACATAATTTGCCAAAGCCGAACTGAAGTTGCACACGATATGAAATTGTTGTTTTTCGCTGGCGGCTCCGTGGCAACTAAGTTTTGTTTATAAAAGAGCTTATGCACAAAGGCTAAAAATGAGACGATCTTTGAATGGTTGAAGCGGTGATCCGAGGACGCTGCACTATCAGGTTTGTAAAGCAGTGGCTTGAACCGTATAAATCGGCCTGTCAACGGCATTTCGGTCAGATTCGCCGAAAAGAAGACAAAACATGCCCGTGTAGCACGGCCACCCTATCCCCACTAGTTACTGTATGTATCATAGTTGGCCAAAAAACCTACGACTGTAACATGCATGGGACTGAAGCCCCCAAAAGTACAAAGACTGGCTCAACTGGAGGAAGAATAAACCGAGGTATGCTTTAAGTACAAAATGTCCATTATAACCAGGATAATAAAGAAGTTTTTACTTTCCACCTTAGTTTGTAATTTTTTTTTTCTGAGAAGCTGTAATTTTATTTCTGAGCAATAGTTTTACTTTCCCAACAAGTATTTCTCATTACAATTATGAATAATTTGTAGTGTCTTTTTGCTAAGTTGCTTTTCCTCACTAATCATTTTATTTTATTTATTTTTGCTTTTTCTTTTCTTTCTTTACTAACTTAATGCCATCTGCAACATAAAATGTACTGAGCTAACAATACTTCTGCTTTATTTAGCTCCCTGATTCACAAAGTAACATTACCACCTTGGTACTACTATGAAAAAGTCGCATGATTTTTTAATAACGAGCATTGTTTCAAGTAAGGGTTATCGGCCTGAAGCCAGGGGTTATTTGATTTATTCCCCTCGTGCGTTTCCCGAGGGGAATAAATCAACGCACGAGGGGAATAAATCACATAACCCCTCGCTTCAGGCCGATAAATGGCTTATTTTCACATGTGCGAGGATTCTTCAAGGGATGCAAAAATACACTGAAGATAAATGGCTCTATTTTTCATGTTTGTTTTGTTTTCCAACACTCCATGCTGGCATTAGTGGGATTCACAAGTTTCTCGGCTTTTTAATTATGTTAGTTTTTTAAAGTCGCATTTCGAATTAGTTGTTCGTCTTGTTCGTAAGTGAATGCTAGGAAGAGGCTAGCAATGTTGAGCGATTCATGGTCAGAACTGTTTGTTACTCTAAGCAGTTTTAGTGGCAGCACCTCAATTGGGGTTTCGAAAAACAACTTAGTCTTTATTTGTGGGTGCAGACAACGAGAAAGTAGTTGACAATTTTAATTTGCGCACCGAGGATCTTTTGACCGACTTTTTACAGATAAAGAAGATTCCGGCCTAAGGATCACTAGTGTAAAAGACAAGGAAATTCAGGCGAGGAATGAAGGAAGAATACCACAAAACACTAAAAGGGCAACTTCATGGAGTACACGAGTTTGGGTGACTGGGTTACAGAGCGAAACTCGTTGCCAATAAATGACAGCGACACTTTCGTGGTAGCTCAAAACAGTGGAATTTTAAAGACACTGTGCAATTTCGAACTGTCGTTTTGGCTGAGCAAGTTTGTATATGACATAAGGAAGAGGGATAAGAACGAATACCCTCCAAATTCACTGTATTTACTGTAAATTTGTTCTTCATGAACAGGTAATTTAAATGCGAGGGGATTATAGATTAATCCCCTCGCATTTAAATTACATATTAATACATAATTCTCCCGCATTTCAATTAGCTGTTCATTAGCCCCGCTCTTCCCTTCAAACAATCAAAGCCGCACCCAGCTTTTTAGACAGTTGATTTGGGGAGTATGTAATATATTCTCCCCGAAAAGAACAAAGGAATCCGAGCTTATGTAAAAATAAGCATAATTCGGAGAAAAATGGAGCAATGTTAGTGGCAAAATATATTTTTCCTAGCACAATCTATATAAACAACAAATATATATGAAATACATATATATGAACTGCGGTTATGAAACGTATATGTGCACGATCCTTCGCAGTAAAGCACTATTTAAGCAATAGTGAAAATCAGACCTGCACTAGTATCGCAGAGGTCAGACGGTGGTTCGAATCTCGTACAGGCCTGAATTTTTTTCAGGTCTGATTTTCACTATTGCTTAAATAGTACTTTACTGCGAAGGATCGTGCACATATACAATCTATATAGGCCTATAATCTGAAAACTGTTTTAGCTCGGTCGATAATGACGCGAAAGTCGCGAATTTCTAATGTTGATGATGCCGCAGAGTGTTTCTTGTTGGGCTTTGTGATTAAAAAAAAAGCGAAATGCTCGAATGAGAGCAGCGCGGAGGGTTTTGAATTCTGAATGTCGGTGAAGTTACAAAGAGAAGTTGCTCGCTTGTCAAAAGCGCGTAAGAGTATGACTTGAAACCCTTTTACATTACGAAAGTTACAGAAGTGCTCGAAAAGGCTTTTGATATTACACGCTTCGTCATTTTTTTCTGAATCCCGAGATAAGGTAACGAATTTTTTGTGTAAAGGTTGTCAACTGAAGAATTAGTTGCAAGAATATTACTATTCCATTGGAAAGGTATTCGATTAAAAATCGACAACAAACTGACGCTGCTTAATAAAACCTTACCTGCCGATAAAAAACTGTTTAGCAGAGTTATCAAACTTAAAGCTTTCCAAAGCAACATCCTGAGCTCCTCATTGAAGATGTTACTACACACTGTTGTGTTTGTGCCCATATCCCTTCACCTTTTATAGAATTAGGTCGTCATCGCCCGTGAGCAGAACGTGCCTCATACACCAGGCGGATATCAAGAGGTCAATCTTATTTTTTTTGCAGTTTCGAGAATTTCTTCAGGTTTTAACTATGGAACATGTGCAATCTCACAACGTGCACAGGAGTCATGACTGGAGAGCTCCTTTAATGGCACATAGGTAAAAAATTTAACACTCAAGTAGAACTTTGAAGTTATCGTTTTGCCGGAGGAAAGTATTCGATCTCTTGTTTGTCTCACAGGGAGAGGAAGTTCGAGGCCTATAATTACAAATATCGCACGAAATCAGTCAAAGGTCAAAAAGAGGCATTTGCACGGCCGCGCTTTGATACAAATTTTAACTTCGAGTGTTAATATCATCTCAAGTATAGGCAAAGAGGATTAGTGTGGGATGTAATCAACACGATATGCGGTAAAGATAATGTGCTCTCAATACGACAAGGGAAGTTCTAATGTTTCAGGTGTTCTGGTGTTTATGTCATAAAAATAGATGGTGTATGACGCAACCGGAACACATACCGAAACAACGGGCCAGTGTTTGTTACGTTGGATGTTGATTAGCCTGTAATCCACATTTAGGGTAAATTTATGGTTCGTTTTCATCTTAAAATCAACCTATATTGAGAAGATATACCATCGATGACTTATGATCAAAGTCAAAGTTTTTCTCTGCGTTTCGTTTTCATCTAAAAAGCAAACCTATGCTTGACATTTTCCTAACCCGTCAGCAAACGAAACATGCCGTTGGCGTCGAACCTGGAACTGTTTCATTGGTCCTTACTTTAAATTACATGTCATTCTTGGTTGAAAATAAAACGGGTTGGTGAAAAATTCCTACGTGATCTTCTGTTAATCGGTATATGCCACCCTATGAAGCATAACTTTTTGAGCCATTTCGTCCGACAATGAGTTTGGATTTCGAAGCTTATGCGATAACACAACAGCATATACGGCCTGCCAATGAATAGGTACACGCCGACAATAAGAATATCTTCGCTCAACTAATTCAAAGCCTGAGTCAATGAGCTAAGAGCCAGTCCAGTTAAAAGTTCCGAAGCGGATGGGCGCCGAGAGTAGAATGACATCATAGTGACTGCCTCGGTCTTCCTGTATGTGACTTCGTCCAACATCCGTTAACCAGCGTGACGTACAAGTCACGTAGTAACTAATTTGTTTATGACTTTCAGTGTTTATGTTGCAGTTACGTCAATTGGGAAAAAAACACAGTTGTTGTACATTTAATAATTCATCCTGCTTTAGGGACATTTTTTTTGCTCAAGGCAACTTTCTGAGTAAAAGTATGATAAGATGGAAAAGAATATCATCTATCTACAAAACGCATGTCGTGTTATTTACAAAAGATTATGAGCGCCCCCATGGTGACATTTAGGTCAAAGTTGAACCCTAAATTCGAGCTTTAATGCTATCATTTACAGGGAGGAAAGTATTCCATCTTCAGTTTCTCTCAAAATCGCCCGCTTTATACGAAGGTCAAACCTGTGAAAGGAAGTTCGAAGGCTATACATCACAAGAAACACGTCGAACATCAAATTCTTCGTTTTCAGGTGGCGTCATACCAATTGCGAACACCGGTATTCAAAAGTTCTGGTGGACAAACAGACTAGGGACCTTAAGCAAAGTCGACGAAAAGGACGACGACGACGACGACGACGACGACGACGACGAATATGTCTGCGCGAAGTCTGGGTCGAGACTGTTGTTCACTGGTAAAAAAAGGGCGGGAAAAAGCGAACTTAAGCTGCTCTCGACGTGAACGTGACCGTAAACAAATGAAAAAAATTTTTTGAAATCTCCAGTTTTACCATTACGGTTTCTTTTCACGAACTTCAGGAGCTTTTTTCTCCTTAGCCACTTCCATGGATATTTAAATGATGAAGAACTGTTGCTGTTATACGAAGAATACTATCCAAAAAATCCAGATTTTCCTTACGAGAATTGTGGCAGGTTTTCACTCGAAGACATGAACGATTCAGAGGGTGTGGCACAATTTAGATTCAGAATACATAACCTTTCATTACTCGCAGAGGTCCTCCAAATTCCAGATAGCTTTACGTGCTACCACAGATCCGGCCAGAATAATCGCCTAAACAAATTTTTTACAACTCTTGAAATTGAACCTACGTGGTTCAATTAAAGAAGTGCCTACAAAAAGAAAGAAAAATAAAGCGATTTACAAAACGTTACGGCCAAAACTATGATGAAAAAATATTTCTTGCTAATTTAGATGGCATATTCCTAAATTATTTCGGTTTTCTGGGGACAAAAACTTTCAAACGGAGAAAAAAATAGCCCAATGAATACTCACGTTCACTAGTCGACGTAAAAATGCACGATTTTACGTTCTCAACTTCCAGTGGACAACGAGCGGTGGACAGTGGAGTGGCATCGTGACATGCGCACTATCCCTTGATAATGTAAAATTACTTCCGGCTCGTCGTCGTCGTCCTTTTCGTCGACCTCGCTTAAGGTCCATACTAGGGACTTTAAGATATCTGGACCGCTGACCTCGAGGACGGTAATATTAGGCGCAGAGGACTGGGCCGAAACCGACGTTCTTGGCGAGAAACTTTCTAGGTTAAGGAGCGGGTTGTTTGAACGGAGGACGGCAGTGAACCTGAAGTTTCTAGCTCTTTTCGTAAATCATGGCATATTTTAAAAAGACTCGCGAAATGATTGTTATTGCTTACGCAGAAAAGCTACTGACCGACGAAGAGTTCCTGTTTCTGTACGAAGCTAATAAGCCAGTTAATTTAGAGCTGCCATACTACGAGTGCGAAGAATTTAACTCATGGCTGAACATTTATGATGAATAGCAGTAATTTACGTGATACATGGAGTGACCAAAATAATTCTGGAAACAGATGCCAGAAAATTCAATTTCATTCAAGTTTAGTTGACATATTCGCCATCACTGCGAAGCACAGCAAACAAACACTCATTCGCGATGGTATTTTACACTTCAATTTTTTAACTTTTGTTTATCAGAACAAGAAATAACAGTAAGGACAGCCTTTTCAATTGAAAAATAATGAATTTTAAAAGAAATGCTCGTCAAATGTGCTTACGTTCACTTGTGGACGGCAAATCTCCAATTCTGAAGTCCTCGACAACAACTGGACGGCAACACGTGTTGTGCAGACATGCGCAATACAGTCTACACGTGTAAAATTACTTCCGGTCAGATGTCCTCTGAAACAGCCGTCCAGGTATCTTGAAGTCCCTACTATCTTCAGGTGGACGAAACAAAGCGCTGAGTCAGAGGTCACCAATATTCTTTGTTCTTCTAAACACTTTTTTAATGGATTATCTTTGTGCGGTTAAGAACTGTGGTCATAATAGTGTAAGGGACAAAGGGGTGTATCCATTTTTTCGACTTCCAGGCATCGAGATATCCCAAGTAGAGGCCATACACAAACTTTGCATAGAGTGAAGACGCCTCTGGTTCGTTCGTATTTTCAGGATCTGGACGAAAAAGCCATTGAAAATACTTGCGTTTGTAGCGATCACTTTAGAAAAGGTTAGTAATACAAAGAACATTAGGTTAGAATTATGTTTTGGTCAATTATGATTATATTTTATTAAAAATTACGGCCGCAGAATGTTCGCCTTATTCCACGGCCTCCACGTGTGTTCGCGCCGTTTGTTCTAAACATATCAAATTACATTCCTTGCTGTAGGGGAACCAGCTTGTTTTAAATCTGCAACAGACCCAGTTTGGGCACCATCGTTAAAGCTAGGACATAACAATATTACTGAAAAGGACATTGAAAAAGCAATACGTAATGATCGGGCAGAACATCGCGAGACAAAGAAGAGGAAAATCTAAGAAGAACAAGAAGAAGCAGAGGCTTTGGCTGCTAGAAATTAAGCGGGAAGACCTGAAGCCGAACGACTAGAGGCTGAAAGACTTGAGGCTGAAAAGGTTTAATCAGAGCAAAATAACGCCTCTAAAATATCTAGTAAGTTGGGATTTTCTATTCAGCTGAATTTACAATGTTTTTCCTCTTATTTATTTACTATTAAGTTATATTCTTAATTCAATATTTCTGATTTTTTTGTCTCTGAATTATTTTTGAGTGTTTGAATTATAGAGTACTTACACTATGTTCATGAAGTAAAATCAAAATTACCAACCGTTTATATCATTATTTAACCGAAAGAAAAGGCAAATTAAGTAAAAGTATAATACCTTACTCTGTACTTGAGTATTTCTCGTTAAACTCCTCATGGAAATAGTGTGCGGACTCAATAGCAAGAAAATAAATAAGACATTATAATAAATTCATTTTTATTGCTTACTAGTGGACACGTCAGAACCTCATGTTGTCGATCAGCAATGCCAGACAGATACAACTGGTGAATTATTGGACATGCTGAATAAGTATATGCATGACTTACAACGACAGCTTAGTAAAATGAAGAGTCAACTACTGTTTTCATGTCAATTTAACGAAGACAGTGTCAGGGAAGATACTTGGTCCGTATACTATTTACCCATTCCGATATGAAGAAATCATGAGCATCCATTGATTTCCAAGCCTTCATTTCTTGCCCGGTTTTCCACGAGGTTTGGATGACTAGGTAGTTGACAATATCGGGATATGTAATACTTGGCTAATACTTGTAATACTTGCAATCCGCTTTTTTTAACAAGTAGGGATCGAACCCCAAATATGTACCTTTTCATAATAACTTACCTTCGTAGGACCGTTCAAAGTTGAGTAATACTCGGAAAGTGATATAGAATTGCAAGAATTCACAGGCGCAAACGCCAATTTTTTTTTTTTTTTTTTTTTTTTTTTTTGCTCTGTTTATCCACCGGAAGATTTAGTGGCGTGCGTCGTGGCTTTTTTGTCACGTGGTTGAAAATTATCAAAACAGGGATGCTACCTGTTTGTATGCCGCACTTGCATACAAATTTTACCTTCGAGTGTTAAAACTTTCTCTTAGGTGTAGACGAAGTGATTAATTGAAAGGCATTATCAACACGATACACAGTCAAGATATTATGCTTTCAATACAGAGGAAGTTGATTATGCTTTCAATACAGAGGAAGTTGTGGTGTTTCATCGAAATATCTGTGTCATAACAATTAAATGCCACTCTCCCTAAGAGCGGTCCTCTCGACTTCCCGTATAAGATGAATTTTCCTTAATTTGTTTCCTGTGAAAAGGGTTTAGGACACATGTTTCAGAAGCTAGTTTGGTTGTTTTCCAATTCTCCTTTTTTGCCTCGCCAAGAGCGAAAATTGACTTTTGGCTGGTCCACCCGCGTAGACAACGATCGAAAGTGAAAATTTCACAGCTTTTGTCGAGCGCGCTGCGACTGCAGTAGGGTAGCTCACGGAATTCTCTTGCTTCATGTTACAAGCTGTATTCAGTCAGTTTACAGACAAAATATGAAATTTTCACTTGAAATCCTTTCATACTAGCGTGACCAGAAGAGACCCTTCCCTTCGACCTTAGCATATAAAAAATTAACCAATTTAACAGAAAGAATTCTCGATAGGAGGCGTAAATTAAATCGAGCTAAGATGAGGTCACCTATGGCCTCAAACCTGCGGGTATCTCTCTAGCTTTCATCCACATTATCTTGAAATCAACGTAAATCACGTGTCAACTGAAAGCTCATTTACTTAATTCTGAAATATGACCAAGATATGCCTTTGACCGTTCAAACTTTGTTTGTTTATCTTCTATGTAAAGTATTTTAGGTTTTTATAACAATTGCATGGAAAATAAATTACGAGTTGTCTTAAAACGTTGCATATATATGATCAGTCGTAACATTTGCAGAATTACAAAGTAAACAAAAGCGATCGGAATGCGCTTCCTCGATAATTTTCCTTGAATCAGGTCAAGAGCCACGTACAGAGTGGAGAAGATCAAAATTAAAGAATCCAATTTGGCATTCTGGTCATTGCAGTAAAACTGTGTAGCTTAAAAGGACACACAAACAAGTTAAAATACATGTACGTTGCGGTGTTATTTGCGAAACTCGCAACCTTCTGCAAGAATTCTTGCAGTTTCTACCGAGGTTTAGAACACGGAATGCAATCAACACGCCCTCCTTTCTGAACATTTGCTGCCATAATTAGAGATTTTATGTTGTTACAGTCCACAACGTTCTTAAGGAACATATTCAATCTTTCCCTGCCACCAAATCAAAAACAACTAGGCTAACCCGCCCTAGTATATTGCGTGACGCGAGTATGCTAACTAGTTCCGTCATTTGTTTCATAACTTGTTTCGCGGGTAAGTAGATTGAAACTAAAAAGTAGTTAATATAACGAATTAGAACCGAAAGTTATAAATGGACTGAAGTGATGGAATTGGGGTATGCTATGCCACAAGAATCCTATCCACTCATTCCGGCTGTTATGTAAATTTCTGCGGGCAAACCTCCAAGCACGCCACCGACAAACTTTTCACGGGTGAAAGCTAGACAAAATCGACTAAATAAACAAACCTGTATTAAACTTAGCCAAAAAAGAAAAAGAGAATAAATTTTACTGATGCAGCTGGGCCCTTACGAATCAATTTTTAGTAAAACTGTAACCTTCACACTCTCCGCTACACAAACATGTGGGTAACAGAGTTAGCTAAAGCGAAGGGGCTGGATTGAGGTACGCTAGAACCTTCACCCCCTCAGAAATATTTAACAGCGTGGGGAGAGTAAACCAGTGTAAGCTCAAATACCATCCCCAATTCCTTTACTTCAGTCCATGAAGTTCAAATACCATCCCCAATTCCTTTACTTCAGTCCATTTAGAACTTTCGGTTATAATTCGTTACATTAACTACTTTTTGGTTTCAATCTACTTACCCACTATACTCAAAAGTTTGTCTGCATTGAATCTTTCCCCGCTATTTGAACCGAGAGGTATAATAAATATCGTAGCATCAAAAGCAGTCTCAAAAAAAGAGGGAACTACAGCTTCTCATACTCGTAAACCTTCACATTTTTTTTTCTATACTGTTAAAAGACAAAATTGGAATCTAGCAAGAATTTTCATTAAGTGTGCTTTTAAACTTATTTAAGTGTTAAAAAAGGAATGGAAATATTATATTACTGTAAGCCAAGAAAATAAGGTCACCTCTTTCTTTAAGGTGACCTCAAGGGCAAACAACTGTTAGTTTTGAAACGCTATTTATTTTCTTTGTACTTTAGATTATTGCTTAACCGCCTATTGTCTATGCTTAGTTAATGTTTATCTACGTCACGGTTTATTTTAGTCGATTAATGTAATTGGTGTGAAATTGTTACGCAATTTATGTCAGTCATTCGCTCATATTTCGGGCTTGCGACAAAGAGAGAACCATTTTTTGATCGCTGTCAAGAGGTCGTGCGCCCCGCTACTGAGTGTAAGATTGTTTTGTCTACTCCGCTACCCGCGCTTTTCAAGTACGCCAGGAGCTCTACCAAAGTGAGTTACCTATATTGTTTATGCTCGATTTAGTTTTTCGTTTCCTTCATTATTAGTTCAGTTGATTTCAAGAAGAGGTCATTGTGCTGTGTCATCGTTTGTAAGTCGATTAATTAGCTTCGTTTCGTTTTCTTTTACCTTCTAGTTCGAACCACACACATGTACACACATAATTCTACCACATTTGCTATCGCTATCACACCAAGTATTCAGCAACTACCTTATTTATCGCTACCTGGCTACGTTCCATTTTTGTACCTTATAAAATTAAACACTTGGGATTGTTACGCGTGGTGCTTGTGCGTTCGTTTTGGGGCTCTATGTAAGAGCTATCCTTCCACAGCTAGGCAACGTTACCCTGGGATTCTCTGGAATTCACAACAACTTTTACTTTTCTTCTTCCGCATTGAATTTATAATCAATTAACTCATGTGAATAACACCTAGCTTCTCTGGGGGCGGTACTTGTGTACGCTGTTTCTTCTCCGAATTTTCTCTTTATTCTGTTGTTCGGTAACAGTCTTCTAAGGCTATTTTCTCTTGAGATATCTTTCCAACTATTATTCTAATTCTGCCAATAAGTTAATAATACTTTTTATCAAACAACAACAAACATATGAAACATATGTGTGAACTGCGGTTATGAGACGTATATGAGAACGATCCTTCGCAGTAAAGCACTATTTGAGCAATAGTGAAAATCAGACCTGAAAAAAATTTCAGGCCTGTACGGGATTCGAACCACTGACCTCTGCGATACTAGTGCAGCGCTCTACCAATTGAGCTAACAAGCCAACTGGGAGCAGGCCATCAAATTAATTCGATATAAACCCGTAGATGATAAATCTTGTTAGCTCAATTGGTAGAGCGCTGCACTAGTATCGCAGAGGTCAGTGGTTCGAATCCCGTACAGGCCTGAAATTTTTTTCAGGTCTGATTTTCACTATTGCTCAAATAGTGCTTTACTGCGAAGGATCGTTCTCATATACGTCTCATAACCGCAGTTCACACATATGTTTCATATGTTTGTTGTTGTTTGATTTATCATCTACGGGTTTATATCGAATTAATTTGATGGCCTGCTCCCAGTTGGCTTGTTAGCTCAATTGGTAGAGCGCTGCACTAGTATCGCAGAGGTCAGTGGTTCGAATCCCGTACAGGCCTGAAATTTTTTTCAGGTCTGATTTTCACTATTGCTCAAATAGTGCTTTACTGCGAAGGATCGTTCTCATATATAATACTTTTTATATTATCAATCTTGTTTCTGTTTTGGTCGATCTTAACCTCAAAAATATGAATGATAGGTAGGAAGTCATTTTGTAAAGCGTAAACAACTCGAAGGCGCATACTTAGTATGCAGCAACTGTTACAGGTAACTTAACGTGATTTGCTGGTTGAGATAGAGCGATGACGATGTAAGAAGATTGACAGCCTAGTAGTGTCACCTTTAGCATCGGCGTACGGGGCGGGGGAGCTGGGGGCTGCAGCTCTTCCCCCCCCCCCCCCCCCGTCGGAAAAAGATTAGCATTATTGGGGCAAAACTGATTTTTAAAAAAAAAAAAACCGTTCGGGCAAAGACACAGTAAGAAAATTTTTTTTATTCAATATCTTGATTTATTTGTTTCCATCTCACAGCTCGTCTAATCTTCTAATTGATCTCTGTACTACTTCACGGGATTCCTGTTATTACTCGGAGTTAGAATATTGAGTTCTGCCGAGGGACTGGGAGTGATAATCAAGACCGCGTTAGGACTGGAACTGCGTATGAGTTGGCGGCCATGTTGATTTATGTCAGTTCTCGAGCGCATGTGCGTGTAATCTGGTGGATTGGAGTATGTCTTTGTCGAAGTCTCGTAAAAGATCTTATCGATACCGTGTGAAATGTGAAGAATGCGAGAAAGAATTCGACTCCGACTATGTAGAAGCTCATTCCCGAATTGTTCACAGCGGCGGAAAACTGAGTGAAATGTCTGCCAATGGTAGAATTGTCACAGCTGAAATTAAGTGGTGTCTTCTCTAAAAGCAGTGCAGCAGTCGAATCTCCAGGTCAGACACAGGAGGCACCGCTTGTTGGATGTAGTCCAGAGAGTGAACAACGTACTATTTCATCAATATACGAAGAATCTGTTGCAAATATCCAGCCAGATCCTGAATCAATCGACCAAGATCGCCTGATGCGTCAATGAGAGACGTCCAGGAACCTAGCGAGCCCAGTACCCCGATAGATAAAGGCATTCAATCAGATCTCGGAGGGATTGCTCAACTAAAGCCAGAGTCCTCCACATCATCTACGTTGACGACAATGGTACCGAAACAACCTGTTTTACCCGAATATCCGGGCACCAAGTTCAGCAGTGAGTCTTTCACTAGACGATTCCAGCCTGACTGGTATAAAAAGTATCCATGGCTCAGTTACGATGTCGAAAAAGACGTGTGTGTATGTTTTGCCTACACAGAGTTTGGAAAGGATGCATCTTTTGTTTTCAAGAATTGGAAGAAGCCATCAAAGTTAACAAAACACAGCCAAAGTGAGAATCATGTAAGTTGCATGCCTAAGTGGCTGCAGTTCAAAGCAATGGAAAGAAAGAATAACAGTGTTCTGCAGCAACTAAGCAATGCACATAAAGAGCAGGTCAAAGTTAACAGGAAATATTTACAAGTGACAATCGAGTGCTTGATTTCCACTGCTATGCAAAATATTGCTGTTAGAGGCCATGAAGAAAGTCGAAACGATATCTTGGAAGTGTCAGATATAAACAGAGGAAACTTTCTCGAATTACTCTCTTTACGATGCAAAGACTTGCCATGGCTGCAGTCAAAACTCCACTGACGCGCAGCTCCAGTTCCATGCACAGTGGACATCACCCACCATCCAAAATGAGCTACTTGCAATAGTGTCAGACCTTGTGCTTGAGAGAATCACGACAGAAGTAAGGAAGAGTGGTTACTTTGGAATCATCATGGATGAAACTTCAGACATCAGTAGAACCGAAGAGGTATCCTTGTGCCTCAGGTACATTATCAATGGTGAGACAAAAAAAACTTTCGTTGGTTTCTTTGCCACTGCTTCTGCGGAGGGGGAAGCTCTGTAAGAGCTCGCAAAAGCAGCTATAAATAAGCTAGATTTAAGGTTGGAAAACATTATTGCCGAATGCTTTGATGGCGCTGCGAACATGAGTGAGATTCGCAAGGGCCTTGCTACGCATATGAAGGAATGTTCACGTCTCGGAATATATGTACATCGTTATGATCATCTTTTAAAATTGGGTTTTTCAGGACACCGTGACTGGCGGAAATTGAAACTCTATGTAATGCCCTCGGCACTATCCAGAGTCTTTGCAATTTCTTACACGGGAGTACCAAGCGCCATGCGTTATTCAGGGACATTGAAGTTCATGAAGAGGATGTTGCGCTTACATTAAAATATTTGAGTACCACTAGATGGTCCTATCGCTGGGCGGCGGTGAGGGCCGTGCTAGAGAAAGTGCCGAGGATAATGGAAACCCTGGTCACTTTATCAAAGGATCGCGATCCAAAGACCTATAACGAACGTAATTTGGTAAGTTGAAATTAGAGACCTTTAGCATCGATTTTTCAGAGGAAACCGCGAACCGCAAACCGCGGTTTGCAGTTCGGCGCTCGCCGTTCGCGGTTTGCGCGAAAGTTGATTTTAGCAAGGCGTTCCTGGTTCAGTGGTAAAAGCAATGGATTGTGGGTATTTCGAACAACTTTCCCGCGGAAAATTAAAACTTTGTTGATGAGAAAAATGGCTGCTGCTGCAAGACGAGATTTTAACGATCTTTTAACCGTAATTTCTCACCAAGACAGCTCCGACTCTTCTGAGGACTCATCAGACGAAGATGATCTCGACACGCTTCTCATTTTCTCCATGTTTCCTGACAATAAAAGCGATTTTACGATGAAAAACTTTGAAGATCTGACTAACTTCGAGTGCGAGAAGATGTTAGTCAAGTGCTTTCGACATTTTACTGAATCAGTCATGTTTTTTTTAGATTAACACCTTGTTTTTTTTTCCCTACAAAGGTTTGAAAAAGATGACATGTACCGGCTTCTAGATGCCCTTGACATACCAGAATATTATATCAGCTGTCAGAGGACGAATACCCCTGGAATGGAAGCCCTTATGATACTTTTGCAAAAGGTTTGCCTACCCAAACAGATGGTGTGATCTTGTTTCCCTGTTTGGGAGGTCAACATCTGAGCTCAGTCTGATATTTCACAAGGTATTGTGACTGGTATTTCATTCATCAAATCTTAGGAAATTCATATAATTATATTTCTTTCTCAGCAATTACGTTTTTCTTTGTTTTTTTTTTTTTTTTTGTTCTTGCTATAAAGAGGACTAAAACATTGTGCTATTTAGAATTATGTGGCAGTGTTGTAGGCTAATTACTCCCCCCCCCCCTCTTTTTTAAAGCATTTTTAGTATTATGCAATGGAACCAGAGCTCCTAATGAGCTAGCCCCTTCCCCATTGGCAAAACCCCGACAATGCTCTATACTATGTAGCTCCCCATCTTTTATAAAAACAACCCTTTTTTGTAGATTGTTGATGACATTTATGACCGCTTTGGCCACCTCCCGGACTCTTTAAATCTGTCTTGGCTGGATCCTGCCTTTTTTGCCCAAGTCATCCATAATAAAGCTGCCCCTCTTGAACAGTGCTGGGGATTCATCGATGGCACACCCCGCCCAATGGCACGCCCCTCAAGAAACCAGCATATCATGTTCAGTGGACACAAGAGAGTACACTGTATCAAGTTTCAGGTATCATACCATTCAACTTTTACTTCCCTTTTTGGATATGGACTGAGTAGATTCTCTCTATCTTGTGATCTCGTTCGTTTAAAATTTGTATTTTTATTTTTTTCTAGTCCGTTCAAGCTCGCAATGGTTTGATTGCAAATATGTTTGGGCCAATAGAGGGCAAGAGGCATGATGCCTTCATGCTTGGAGTGAGTGGTTTAGCTGAGAAGCTCCGACGGTTTCAGAGGCCTAATGGGAAACCTTATATTATCTGTGGTGATCCGGCTTATGGGCTGACTAGGAACATCCTTGCACCCTTCAGAGGCGTAGGGCTAACCGACGATCAACAAGAGTTTAATAGCAGAATGAGCAAACTAAGAGTCTCGGTCGAATGGGGATTTGGAAAAATATGCCAGTTGTTTGCCTTTTTAGATTTCAAGAAGAATCTGAAATTTTACTCCAGCCAATAGGCAAGTACTATTTGGTGGCAGCTGTTCTGGCTAACTGCCACACATGCTTGTATGGGTCACAAACAAGTACCTTTTTCGGGCTAGATCCACCAAAGTTAGAGGATTACTTATCAAACACCTAATGTAAAAACAAGCACAAAGTTTTTAAAGAAAATATAACATGTCTCCTTTATTCCAACACAACAAGAACAGACCGAGAAAAAAAAAAATTTTGTTACATCATAATGTTCTAGATAAATATAACATGTCTCCTATATTCTACTAAAACAAGAACAGGCTGAGAAAATAAATAACACCTTTTGTTGTAACATCATGTTTTATATAAATCTGAGGAATCTTAAATTTTGTCCTTCAGTAAAGACATGAATGCTCTACGCTCCTCTAGCTCTAACTGGAGTCGTTCTTTTCTCTCTGTTGCTTCTTCTTCATATTTTTGCCTTTGAAATCCTAACTCCCTTTGTCACTGCTCAAGCTCTTTTTCCTTTAAGTCCACTTTCCTCTCATTTTTGCGCTCCAGCATCTCAATAGCAGAGAGCTTGGAAGCTCTTCTCTTCTTCTTAGCTGAGGAAAAGTAATTTATTTGTACATTAGATAATGAGGGATGATGGGGTATATAAAAAAATCTCCCTGAGTACCCTACTCCCTTCCAAAACATAAACCTTTTTACCTTGCTTACCTTTTTTCTTTTTACTGCTTTTTTCGCTGGCTGTGGTTTCATTTCCATCGTCACCACTTTGATTCGCATCACTGATAGTATTATCACCACTTGTGTCTGTCTCATCTAACTTCGTTTCTAGAAAAAGAGAACATACACTAATCAGTCTCACACCAAAGATAGGCCTAAAATTTTTGTTAGGTAAACATACAATTTCATATCTCTTAGGGGCAACATAAAACAACTAATGCTGACTACACCCAATTTTGTGCCTCCCAATATGAGGAATCTTGGGCCTAGGAAAAATTGTGAACCTCAAACTAAATATTTCTTCTTTTCTTTTCTACAATTTCCCCCAGGCCTTAACCAGCTTACCAATTGGATGAAAAAGTCTTTTTTTCAAAACTGCCCACAGAGCAAGCTTCTTTTCCTGCAAACCAGGGTAGCCTGCCTCATATAACTTATGTACTAGCCATTTCACCACATCTGACCAAATGTTTAAGCCCTGTATAATGCGCACTTGTAAGACCAGCAAGGGCAGCCTCTTTCATTTCTTCAGCTTTTTTTCTTCTCTTCTTTCTCTTTTTTCTTCTTCAGGTCTTTTTCTTTTTTTGCAAGCTCTATTTTATCTTCTCTGTATGTGTAGATGTCATGCAGCAACTGCTCCAACTCCCCATATTCTTCTTCTGCGTCTTACCTATCAAAAACAAAACACATAGGAAACGATCAGCCTTTGCAGTAGTGCAATCACCCCAGACTAGTGAGTATTGTTTGACTAGTAAGTATTGTAATCACCCCAAACAGTAAGTATTGTTTGAGTAGAAAAAAGTTAGATTCCCATGTCACATGACATTTTTTAGAGGAAAAGAAATGAAATGAAAACTCTACCATTTTTCACTTTTTTAATCACTCCTCAATGTACCTCTTGGGTGCCCTTTTGTCCTCACTGATCTTTCTTGCATTTTAGATAGCGGTATTCATACATGTATTATTCATGTATCAAAATAAATTAAGAAATAAACAGAAATTTGCTTAGGATAAAATATTATTTTTTTGCTTGCGTTGATGCGAAAAGTATTATTTCTCATGACAGAAACATAAAAAAGAGAAAATTTCTCATTTGTGAGTGTGAAATCATGCTTTACGCTTTATGCCAAAATTTGTTATGTAGTAGTGGTTCTGGAAGCTTTTTTGATTCACTCAGTTGATTCACTCATTCATTCTAAATGACAATTACAGACTCTAAGAAGTCTTTTGTGAAATGTGACAGCAATCAAAACAATTATTTAGTTAATTTAATCACTCCTCAATGTTCCTCTTGAGTGCTTTTTTGTCCTCATTTATATACTTCTCAAGGAGGCGTTCCATCCTTTCTCTGCATGCTTGGGCAGTCAGCGACACTGGCTTCCCTGGTGTAAGTTTACCAAATTCCACAGTTAGAACGCTTGCTATC